>NC_057813.1:122723098-122733391 GCF_018294505.1 Triticum aestivum | reverse complement strand
AGGAGGAGTGGCCTCACGCGTTGGAGGAGCGTGAGTCATCTGCTCCTCGTCACCTCCTGGAATTTCAAGCTCTAGCTGACGCGGTGTCGGTGGCCTTGGAAAGATGATGCAATCCTTTCTCCATAGGATGATACGATGTATGGCCTCTCCCAGTGTGTGCTCCTCGTCACCTCCAGGAATGTCAAGTTGTAGCCCTGAATAATGGTCCACCACCTCATCAACCACGACACGAGCATAGCCGGCTGGAATCGTTCTGCAATGGTAGGTTGCTCCGGGGGGGGGGGGTTGTATAAGCAACGGCATCCGCCGCCTTCACGGATATGTTCTTTACTTTGAAGTGTAACTCACAGTTAGTGTTCTCCTTGATGTCATCCACAGGGTGTCTATCCATCAGTGCGTCGCCCGGGGCGGAGCCCATGCTGCTTCTCCGCATGGATGGGACGGTGCTATCCAATGCTGGATCATGCGCTAGCTGCGGCCGCTGTTGAGACCCCCTTTCCTGGCTAAGCGAGTCGATCTGCTCCTGCTGCCTCTGGAATTTGAGTGCCAAGTCCGCGTGCGCTGATTCTAGGCCTTGAAGCCGTTCTAGTTCCTGCTTCCTCGCTCGTCCTCTAGCTTCTTCTTCTTCTCCTCCTCCATCTTCCTTCTCGCACGGCTTCTATAGTCGGCGTTCCACTCAGAAAAGCCCTCATACCACGGAACAACGCCCTTGCCTCGTGTTCTTCACGGGTGTTCAGGATTTCCTAGGGCGCGTGTAAGCTCGTCGTTCTCTCTGTTGGGTGTGAACACCCCCTTTCGAGCCTCTTCTATTGCTTCAACTAACTTTTCAACGGCTCCTTCAATACATGCCTTCTTCGAAACCAAGCCTGTCTTCGGGTCCAACGCCCCCCCATGCGCATAGAACCAACTTCTGCACCTGGGGGGCCAACTCAATGTAACTGGAGTGACCTGTGCAGCCAGCATCACTTGTTCAGACTTATCCCACTTAGGCATTGCCACCGCGTAGCCACCTGGCCCCAGCCTATGGAATTGCTCCTTTTTGGCGGCATTGGCCTTGTTTTTTCTGGACCGTTCCTTAGATAATCCTTATTCCTTGAATTTCACGAAATCGTCCCAGTGTTCTCTTTTCTCCAGTGTTCCCTTGAATTCTGGAGTCTTCTTTCCTGCTTTGAGGTAGTCCTTCCATACAGTTTTCTTATGGTTGTTGAATGCAATTGCCATCTTCCTAAGAGCAGCATCCTTGACTTTCTCCACATCTGCAGCTATGAAATGATCTGGTAGGGTGAAATGTTCCATGAGTTCTTCCCAAAGCGCATTTTTGCTCTATCATCGACAAAAGTAAGATCTGGATGGGGCTTTGATGGCTTTTTCCATTGTTGAAGGCAGATGTCACATCCCTAGCTTTTGGTATTGCACTAGGAAAGCTTCATGTGTGCATCATGTTTAAATTTTTCTTAAACTTGAAATGGGGATGTTCAAACCCTAGCAGATAATAATTTTAACTAGGTTCAATTCAAATATTTTCATTGGACCCAAAATGCCCTCCAAAAATGTTCATTATTTCTGGAAAAAGGTTAAAACCTTAATCAGAGGTCATGCACATTTTTCCAATGCATTTGTGGTTTTTGAATTAATTCATAATTGTATTTGAGTTGGAGCAAATAAATTCTATAATTATTTTTATTGCTCCAATGATCCTGGAATATTTTGTGGAGCTCTAGGATAAACCTTAATGCATCCACAATAATTTCCAGAGAGCTGCAAAAATAATCTGGTTAAGAAACCAAATTAAAACGAAACTGCAAAATTAGAAAACAGAAACAAAAAAAAAATAGAAAGAACAGAGACTCACCTGGACCCTTACCTACCTGGCGCCACCAACCAGCCCAGCTCCTGCGCGGCCCGTTACTGTGCAGCCCAGCTGCCAGTCATCTTCCTCCCCCTCGCCCCAAAGCAGCTGCGTGCTGGACGCACGCGCGTCGACGCCGGCCACCTCCTGCTTCGCGCTGGAGGCCTCCCCTTCGAGCCTGTCCATGCGTGGAGACGCCACGACACTCCCCCTGATTCCCCCCTCGCTCTGGACCCCCTCCTCCTCCTCTGCTCTCTCTCTCTCGCGATCGACCACGAGCACCCGAGAGCACCGACGAGCTCCACCGCGGCCAATGTCCACCCCTCGCCTCGCCGATGCTTCCAGAAGAACCGCCGCGCCTTCCTCTTCGTCTCCACCAACTCACGTGACGCCAGGTGCACCGCAGCGTCGTCCCTGCCGCCTTCATCGCCGCATCTGTCCGGCGATCGCCGCGGTCGATTCGCCGCCTCCGACGCCTCCCCGAGACCACCGAGCTGCTCATCGACCCCACTGTGAGCCTCCGTGTAGAACCCCTCTCTTTCCCCTCGCGTTTGCGAGCTCTAGGCCATAGCTCCGTCGCGGCCGAACTCCGGCCGTCGCTGACCTCGTCGCCGCCGTCACTGCAGCTGCTTGAGCTTGATTCGGAGTGTGTCACCGCACTCAGGAAGCCACCAGGAGCCTAACGCATATTCTAACTGCCCTCCCGTGCACCACAGCGCCAACCCCGCACTCACCTGAACTCCGGCGCCGCCGCGAGCTCACTTCCGGCGAGCTCCGACCACCCCGTGACCTGCCCCTGCCTCCGCTAGATGCGCGGGAGCATGGGCTACCTCCAGGCGCCCTCAGCACCCTCAGCTGCGGCCCCTGGCGCCACTCCGGCGAGCCACCGCCGCTCTGGGTCGTAGCCGTCATCTAACCGCCGGCGAATCCGACGTGGCCGTCGTTAGCGGCTAACCCCCCCCCCCACACACTAACCAACCCCCTAGGCCACTTACTAATGGGACCCACGCCCTAATTAACACAAATTACATTTTCTGCTTAGTTTAACTAACCCCGATGGGCCACGCGTCAGTGTTGACTACGCTGACGTGGCCGTTGACCTGGTCCCACCTGTCAGTGAGCTAAACAGCCATGTGTCACTGACGTGTGGCCCCCACACGTCAGGTTTGACCTGGACGGCGCCGTTAACCTACTGATGTCACTATGAGGTCATGATGACGCAATAATTCCTTTCTGGAATTTAAAATAAATCTTAAATGATTTATTATTTTCAGAAAATGTTCAAAACTTCAATAAATCATAGAAATTCAACCGTAACTCCAAATGAAATAAATTATATATGAAAAATGATCAGAAAAATCCAATCTATCCATCTGTACCATTTTCATGCATGTTAGAACAACTTATAGCTGCTGTTTAGCACAAATCAATTAAATGGCATTTAAACTCTCACATATGGAGTTTGAATTTGAACCTAGTGTTCAAACCAACCCCATTTAACCTGTTGCTAGATGCATTAGCCCAAAACACATTCATATTGCCATGTCATAGCATGCATCATATTGTGCATTGCATTGATCGTGTTTCTTCTGTGTTTGCCGGTGTTGTTCCCCCTCGGTAGACGCTGTACCGATGATGTGATCGTTGACACTAATGAAGACTCAATGTTATCTTCAGAAGTGCCAGGCAAGCAAAAACCCCTTGTTCATTCCGATACAATCCCACTCTCTCGCTCCTGCTCTCTTTTACTACATTAGGACAACACCGATTCAACTGTTACATGCTGCGGTAGTTGAACCCCTTTATCCTCTGCATGACCTGTCATTGCCACAGTAAATAGATGAAACCCACTAGCATGAGTAGGAGTTGTTTGAGCCCTGTTGTGCCTACTCATTCATGCTTGTTTGTCATGCCTGTTACTGCTTAGAGTTGAGTCAGGTCTGATTCATCGGGGATGAATCAGAGGTGTGTGAACATGTCCTACCGTCGAGAGCTAAGTGTGTGAACACGATTTGGTAAAGGTAGCGGTGAGAGGCCATGTAGGAGTACATGGTGGGTTGTCTCATTGCAGCCGTCTTCAGGAACTGAGTTCTGTGTTTCTGATCCATGACC
This sequence comes from Triticum aestivum, assembly GCF_018294505.1. Lineage (NCBI taxonomy): Eukaryota > Viridiplantae > Streptophyta > Magnoliopsida > Poales > Poaceae > Triticum > Triticum aestivum. The sequence goes on along the minus strand of NC_057813.1, from coordinate 122,729,430 downwards.
AGTTACTACCACACATTGGGTTCCGGTAACTCGACCCCTCTCGACTTATTAATCAACATGATCTCTGTCCAGGAGTTGCAACTAGTTTCTGGTGTTTGTAGGTAGTGTTAGTAGTCTACCAAGTGGCACCCGGTACAGGTGGGCTTGGGACAGACTAGGCACAGTGGCACGGTGTACCAAGTGGCACCCGGATGGTGGGCTTGGGAACCCTGCTCACATCGTTTGGGGCCGTGAGCGACACCCCGGCCGGATCTCCTTGCGGATGGAACCCGAATAGGCGATAAACCTGGACGAGAGACTTGTATGGTTAGTCAGGTCGTGGCCGACTCCCTCGCCCGGCTTCCGCTTGAAGGTTGCCGAGGTACATGACGTGTACAGGGCGATAAGTGGCGAGGGCGTGCGTGAAGAAGAACACCCCTGCAGGGTTAATATGATCTATTCGAATAGCCGTGTCCGCGGTAATGGACTTCTGGGTTGCTTATATCAGTTCATAGACAAGTGAAAGTGGATACTCTAAAATATGCAAGATAAGCGTGAGTGCTATGGATGGCGTTCTCGTAGGGAGATGGGAGCGGATCCATAGTGGTGTATTGATATGGTGAATATGTGGACTCGTGTGCGCCACCTCAAAAGAGTTACTTGCAGTCGTAGTTCAGGTTAGCCACCGAGTCAAAGCTGGCTTGCTGCAGTTAAACCCCACCATCCCCTTTGTTGATAATGATGCATATGTAGTTAGTTCTGATGTAAGTCTTTCTGGGTACATTTGTACTCACGTTGCTTAATTTATGTTTTTGCAGAGAGAGACTTCAGTCTCACTAGTAGTTCCATGTGGACTTCGACGTTTAGCTTGTTACCTCAGCTACGATCTTGTGCCCTCGGCAGGATTTGGTAGATAGTCAGGCTTCTCAGCCTTTTCATTTATAGATGTCTGTACTCAGACATCATAGCTTCTGCATGTGCTTTGATTTGTATGCTCTGAATGTTGGGTCATGAGACCCCTGTTTGTAATATCTCGCTCCTCGGAGCCTAATGAATAAATACTTGAGTTGTAGAGTCATGTTGTGATGCCATGCTGTATTTGCACATATCGAGCATATTGTGTGTATGTTATTGAAATGCTTGGTATGTGTGGGATCTGACTATCTAGTTGTTTATCTTTAGTAGCCTCTCTTACCGGGAAATGTCTCCTAGTGTTTCCACTGAGCCATGGTAGTTTGCTACTGCTCCGGAACACTTAGGCTGGCCGGCATGTGTCCTTCTTCGTTCCTGTGTCTGTCCCTTCGGGGAAATGTCACGCATTGAGTACCGGAGCCCTGTTAGCCCGCTACAGCCCGGTTTACCGGAATCCTGCTAGCCCAGTGCTACAGCCCGGACCCACTTGCTGATGACCGACACGTTCGATGCTGGGTCATGGATGCCTGTCCCTGTAAGTCTGTGCCACTTTGGGTTTACGACTAGTCATGTCAGCCGGGGTCCTTATCATATGGATGCTAGCGACACTATCATATACGTGTGCCAAAAGGCGCAAACGGACCCGGGCAAAGGTAAGGCGACACCCGTGGGAATACCGTGCGTGAGGCCGCAAAGTGATATGAGGTGTTACATGCTAGATCGATGTGGCATTGAGTCGGGGTCCTGACAGCTTTGGTATCAGAGCTTGACTGCCTGTAGGATTACCAAGCCAAACTGGTCGAAGTTGAGTCTAGAAATGCTTTAGTTATATAAGGGAATTGATTGTGGGATGGAACGTAAGGCTCTTTTTACTCCTTATACCTTATGGCCCTCTGATCTGAGTCATCCTCTTCTCTTCTACGGGGATTAAGAACTAGGCTATCTCTTCTTTCTATTAGGATCACGTGTTACTAATCCGTAGACTTATAGAATTGTTGGACTTAAGCCTCTATTCAGTTTCTACTACTTCCGTATGTTAACTGTTGATCTCGAAACCTTGATATTGTGCTTCCGAGTGGTTATGCCACCATTTTTCTGAATGTCTCAAATCTTTTCTGAGCATTTACAGCCGTTATGTTGTCCGAGTCATCCCATGTTTCTTAATAGTCTGAAGCATTTGGAAATCCCTTCCTCCTGTTCCTGATGTTCCTTTGGGCCAGGTTAATCACACTAATTGTTGAGTTGAGGTACTCTATTGCCTTGACATATATGTTGGAATTATGATTATGGCCCTAGGTGTCTTGGAGTATTACCTAGTGATCTAGCCATGTTTTGTGTTCTAGTGTGATGATTCTGGCCATCATTCTCGAAAGCATCCCGTGATGCCACTTAGTTAGTAGGCATTTTATTCCCGGGTTCTTGACCCAAGATCCACCCTACTTACTTCATGTTGATAGTGTTTGCTCGTTCCTTTAGGTTATTAGTAACCTTTGCGATAGTCCTCGAGGTCCGTGGTATATCGTTCTTACAAATACCATGAACCATTCTTGGCAGGAGTTCTTTTGAACCAAAAGATCACAACTAGAGTGCTTTTGATGAGTTCTCCATTCTATATTGTGATTCTGCCAGTTCTACCTCTCTACATGGGTTATCCGGAAGAAATATGTTGAACTTCATTCGACATGCTAAACCATGCATCCACAACTCAGAAAATCGTATGTTCCTTTGAGTTGTCCCGCTCTAGTTGTCTTCTGACCCTCGTCTATCAATTGATAGTCAAGAGTATATGTGCATTCGTTCATCGATGCTTTTTAATCTTGTGGTCTGTTAAGCCATTCTATCCAGGATGACTAGGAGAAATGAACTCCAGTACCTCATCCATATCTAGGATTGGGTCAAAGCAGTTGTACTCTGCAGATCAAGTTGCTAATCCAACTTTTGTTCTGTTCTACCTTGGAGTATTACCATCTTTATATCAGGAATATCATGGGAATTGCACACCATCCTATGAACTCTCGATACATTGATACTCTCTCCATCATTATTCACTCCTCAGTCCCCATGTTGCTGCAACCAGAATGCCGACATGTCAACTATGATGTGTGAAATCAATCCTCCTAGAAACCTTGTTACTTGGTAGTAAAGGACAATAATTTCATTCTTAGCGTGTTGGATCTCGAATCGTCATTCTAAGATAGATTGTGCTACCTAGTCCTTATTTCCGGGTACACTCTTCAATCAATGAGTTGGGATCGTATCGGTCCCTCGCTCTTTTGATCATATCGTCTTGCCCTAAAAAGCAAGATTGTTCTCAAGTTTAGTAGCATATCGGTGGTTCGTGATTTTCCGAATATCTTCTCGGTAGTATCACCAGGTCGTCATCTGACTGTTATGTTGAGCTCGTGATCAAGTTGGTTTTTTTTATAAACCACCCCTTCTCCAAGAATCCGTGTTGGATACCCCTAAGCTAGTTGGTTAAGCTAAACGACAACTTGGAGAGTTGGAAGATAAAAGCTTACCTAACTTAGTCGTTTCCAAGGGATATCCTGGTATTGGTGTGTTAGTTGAAGAAAGATGATATCTTCATTGATTAGTCCCTGTGATCAGTTGTTGGACCTATTATCTTATAAAACCTTTGCTTTGAGTATGGGCTATCGTTAAATCAAATCAGAACCAACGATGTTCGTAATGTTGTCTTACTCGTGGCTGTCCCTCGAGCATACACCATTATATCTTTTTGGTCTGACCAATGCTATCACCTTGTTCACATAATTGTGGAATTCCACTTATATGGAAACCTGGATGAATTGTTGTTGAGTCCATCAGCAACATTTTTATCTTGTCCATAATTTTGTTGAACATTAAGCTAGTGTTGGAAACTTATATATGCATTATCTTCGTGTTCCGTTCATGAAGCATATGTTCGGATGAAAGAAGTGACTTCCTCTTATACACGTGCATTTCGTGAAAGTTGCCGCCGTGAATTTGAGAAAGTTAGTTTTGCTTTCTCTGGAATCATCCCAAGTCAGTCATGCACACGTGCGAAGTATTCTGTGGTCTGGAGACTTGCAACCTTCATTCCATATGTGTCCCGAGCACACCAAGCCACTGATTGATTTGTTCAAGGAGAAGAAGTTCCTTCATAAGAGCTAATCATATGACTTATGCAAGGACTTTGTTATCCACGTTGATGATTCCCTACTAGAACTCGGTAGTGTTTTTATTATAAGACTACCATGTGATCATGTTGTCTGGGACAGCGTGTTCACACGTGTGTAGCAGAACCAGCTCATGTTTTGGAGCTTGCTATCGTAGTTCATTTCCCGAGAATCTCGCAATGTCATCTCGTCAAATTGTGTTGCAAACTTTCTTTTTTCTTCCTAGACTCGATGAGTCTGGAATATCCTGACACCAACCAGATCTGAATCTCAGGCAGATATGATGGTTGGAACATTTCCCAAGAACTATAATACTGGTCCCTCGATAACCGGTAAAGTGGATGTCATGGCCAACACACCCAGCCGGAAGACCTATTATTGTAGTATCTTGATTGAAGAAGTTGGCCACCTTCCCATAAGGACTTCGTAGGATTTACTCCCTAGTTGTGCCTTATGATTTTTGTGTTCCCGAAGTCCGACCTTTTACTTGATGTCTAGTTACCAAACCATTTCAATGAATGGGATATGCTAGCACATCAAGGAGAACATTAGGAGCGGAGTGCTAAATGTCTCTCGGTCGATCGTCCAGATTTTGTCTCCTTGGCCTTGCTAGGGTGGAATCTGAGTTGATGTTATCTTCCTATGCATCGGCATCCTCCATCACCATTCATCATGGTAGTAAGTGGTGTTGCCAGGATCCTTGTCATTGATGTTGGTAAAACCTTGATGAATATGGAGATGCTCAAGTTCTTGAGAGCACGCACAAGCGCTACGTGTTATCATCGGCACTAACTGGGATTCCTCTCAGTTTCCTCGGCAATGCTATGACCTTTTCAAACAGTGAATTCACTCTCTATTGTCGGGTTCTTCCCTAGTTACCAGAATCATTCCCAGCATTTGCATTTTGTTCCCAGCTTGCACCGCCAATGTGCCATTCTACCATGGGTCTCTTCCATTTGTGGTGGTAAGCAAATTCATCCATTACGTTGTCTTCAACAAGGTAATCCACATCATCCAAGTCCGGGTATGCCATTCTACCGACCCCCTCCAAATGATCGCTTGTGATTGCCTTAGCTGGTATAAAGAGTTCCAATGATCTTTGAATCAAAGGTAATTCTTTTTGCCACTTAAGGGGATATTTCTACGAGTCACCTTTCCTAAGGTGCATCATTATGGTGTCATGTCAACTTAACTCCTCGCTACGTTGACAACCGTTCACCACCCTCTTAGGTGTGGAATTGTTGCCTACCTAGTGAACCTTCGTCATCCGTTTCACTCCATCCCTCTAGATGTGTGCTTCGTGTCTCAGCTCGAGAGATGTGTCAATGTCTTGTCCCATGAGTTGATCCTGAGTTGTTCGATCTTCGAGAAGATCGATCCTTCTAGAGTCCCCTTCTCCTCTCGTTGTCATATTGGCTGGAGTTCTCAGAGCAAGATGACAGGACAAAGATGAGGATCAAATCAACGTTCATTTGAAGTACAACATGGACCGTGAAGATTGCGTTAGTTGTGTTCCCCCATCATCTTACCCTACGCTTGAATCTCGGGACGAGATTCTTGTTTAGTGGGGGTGAGTTGTCACATCCCTAGCTTCTGGTATTGCACTAGGATAGCTTCATGTGTGCATCATGTTTAAATTTTTCTTAAACTTGAAATGGGGATGTTCAAACCCTACCAGATAATAATTTTAACTAGGTTCAATTCAAATATTTTCATTGGACCCAAAATGCCCTCCAAAAATGTTCATTATTTCTGGAAAAAGGTTAAAACCTTAATCAGAGGTCATGCACATTTTTCCAATGCATTTGTGGTTTTTGAATTAATTCATAATTGTATTTGAGTTGGAGCAAATAAATTCTATAAATATTTTTATTGCTCCAATGATCCTGGAATATTTTGTGGAGCTCTAGGATAAACCTTAATGCATCCACAATAATTTCCAGAGAGCTGCAAAAATAATCTGGTTAAGAAACCAAATTAAAACAAAACTGCAAAATTAGAAAACAGAAACAAAAAAAATAGAAAGAATAGAGACTCACCTGGACCCTTACCTACCTGGCGCCACCAACCAACCCAGCTCCTGCGCGGCCCGTTACTGTGGAGCCCAGCTACCAGTCATCTTCCTCCCCCTCGCCCCGAAGCAGCTGCGTGCTGGACGCACGCGTGTCGACGCCGGCCACCTCCTGCTTCACGCTGGAGGCCTCCCCTTCGAGCCTGTCCACGCGTGGAGACGCCACGGCACTCCCCCTGATTCCCCCCCTCGCTCTGGACCCCCTCCTCCTC
>NC_057813.1:122722325-122722902 GCF_018294505.1 Triticum aestivum | reverse complement strand
CGATCGACCACGAGCACCCGAGAGCACCGACGAGCTCCACCGCGGCCAATGTCCACCCCTCGCCTCGCCGATGCTTCCAGAAGAACCGCCGCGCCTTCCTCTTCGTCTCCACCAACTCACGTGACGCCAGGTGCACCGCAGCGTCGTCCCTGCCGCCTTCATCGCCGCATCTGTCCGGCGATCGCCGCGGTCGATTCGCCGCCTCCGACGCCTCCCCGAGACCACCGAGCTGCTCATCGACCCCGCTGTGAGCCTCCGTGCAGAACCCCTCTCTTTCCCCTCGCGTTTGCGAGCTCTAGGCCATAGCTCCGTCGCGGCCGAACTCCGGCCGCCGCTGACCTCGTCGCCGCCGTCACTTCAGCCGCTTGAGCTTGATTCGGAGCATGTCACCGCACTCAGGAAGCCACCAGGAGCCTAACGCATATTCTAACTCGCCCTCCCGTGCACCACAGCACCAACCCCGCACTCACCCGAACTCCGGCGCCGCCGCGAGCTCACTTCCGGCGAGCTCCGACCACCCCGTGACCTGCCCCTGCCTCCGCTGGATGCGCGGGAGCGTGGGCTACCTCCAGGCGCC
>NC_057813.1:122696724-122722117 GCF_018294505.1 Triticum aestivum | reverse complement strand
CCACGCCCTAATTAACACAAATTACATTTTCTGCTTAGTTTAACTAACCCCGGTGGGCCCACGCGTCAGTGTTGACTACGCTGACGTGGCCGTTGACCTGGTCCCACCTGTCAGTGAGCTAAACAGCCATGTGTCACTGACGTGTGGCCCCCACACGTCAGGTTTGACCTGGATGGCGCCGTTGACCTGCTGACGTCACTATGAGGTCATGCTGACGCAATAATTCCTTTCTGGAATTTAAAATAAATCTTAAATGATTTATTATTTTCAGAAAATGTTCAAAACTTCAATAAATCATAGAAATTCAACCGTAACGCCAAATGAAATAAATTATATATGAAAAATGATCGGAAAAATACAATCTATCCATCTGTACCATTTTCATGCATGTTAGAGCAACTTATAGCTGCTGTTTAGCACAAATCAATTAAATGGCATTTAAACTCTCACATATGGAGTTTGAATTTGAACCTAGTGTTCAAACCAACCCCATTTAACCTGTTGCTAGATGCATTAGCCCAAAACACATTCATATTGCCATGTCATAGCATGCATCATATTGTGCATTGCATTGATCGTGTTTCTTCTGTGTTTGCCGGTGTTGTTCCCCCTCGGTAGACGCTGTACCGATGATGTGATCGTTGACACTGATGAAGACTCAATGTTATCTTCAGAAGTGCCAGGCAAGGAAAACCCCCTTGTTCATTCCGATACAATCCCACTCTCTCGCTCCTGCTCTCTTTTACTACATTAGGACAACACCGATTCAACTGTTACATGCTGCGGTAGTTGAACCCCTTTATCCTCTGCATGACCTGTCATTGCCACAGTAAATAGATGAAACCCACTAGCATGAGTAGGAGTTGTTTGAGCCCTGTTGTGCCTACTCATTCATGCTTGTTTGTCATGTCTGCTACTGCTTAGAGTTGAGTCAGGTCTGATTCATCGGGGATGAATCAGAGGTGTGTGAACATGTCCTACCGTTGAGAGCTAAGTGTGTGAACACGATTTGGTAAAGGTAGCGGTGAGAGGCCATGTAGGAGTACATGGTGGGTTGTCTCATTGCAGCCGTCTTCAGGAACTGAGTTCTGTGTTTGTGATCCATGACCAGTTACTACCACACATTGGGTTCCGGTAACTCGACCCCTCTCGACTTATTAATCAACATGATCTCTGTCCAGGAGTTGCAACTAGTTTCTGGTGTTTGTAGGTAGTGTTAGTAGTCTACCAAGTGGCACCCGATACAGGTGGGCTTGGGACAGACTAGGCACAGTGGCACGGTGTACCAAGTGGCACCCGGATGGTGGGCTTGGGAACCCTGCTCACATCGTTTGGGGCCGTGAGCGACACCCCGGCCGGATCTCCTTGCGGATGGAACCCGAATAGGCGATAAACCTGGACGAGAGACTTGTATGGTTATTCAGGTCGTGGCCGACTCCCTCGCCCGACTTCCGCTTGAAGGTTGCCGAGGTACATGACGTGTACAGAGCGATAAGTGGCGAGGGCGTGTGTGAAGAAGAACACCTCTGCAGGGTTAATATGATCTATTCGAATAGCCGTGTCCGCGGTAATGGACTTCTGGGTTGCTTATATCAGTTCATAGACAAGTGAAAGTGGATACTCTAAAATATGCAAGATAAGCGTGAGTGCTATGGATGGCGTTCTCGTAGGGAGATGGGAGCGGATCCATAGTGGTGTATTGATATGGTGAATATGTGGACTCGTGTGCGCCACCTCAAAAGAGTTACTTGCAGTCGTAGTTCAGGTTAGCCACCGAGTCAAAGCTGGCTTGCTGCAGTTAAACCCCACCATCCCCTTTGTTGATAATGATGCATATGTAGTTAGTTCTGATGTAAGTCTTTCTGGGTACATTTGTACTCACGTTGCTTAATTTATGTTTTTGCAGAGAGAGACTTCAGTCTCACTAGTAGTTCCATGTGGACTTCAACGTTTAGCTTGTTACCTCAGCTACGATCTTGTGCCCTCGGCAGGATTTGGTAGATAGTCAGGCTTCTCAGCCTTTTCATTTATAGATGTCTGTACTCAGACATCATAGCTTCCGCATGTGCTTTGATTTGTATGCTCTGAATGTTGGGTCATGAGACCCCTGTTTGTAATATCTCGCTCCTCGGAGCCTAATGAATAAATACTTGAGTTGTAGAGTCATGTTGTGATGCCATGCTGTATTTGCACATATCGAGCATATTGTGTGTATGTTATTGAAATGCTTGGTATGTGTGGGATCTGACTATCTAGTTGTTTATCTTTAGTAGCCTCTCTTACCGGGAAATGTCTCCTAGTGTTTCCACTGAGCCATGGTAGTTTGCTACTGCTCCGGAACACTTAGGCTGGCTGGCATGTGTCCTTCTTCGTTCCTGTGTCTGTCCCTTCGGGGAAATGTCACGCATTGAGTACCGGAGCCCTGTTAGCCCGCTACAGCCCGGTTTACCGGAATCCTGCTAGCCCAGTGCTACAGCCCGGACCCACTTGCTGATGACCGACACGTTCGATGCTGGGTCATGGATGCCTGTCCCTGTAAGTCTGTGCCACTTTGGGTTTACGACTAGTCATGTCAGCCGGGGTCCTTATCATATGGATGCTAGCGACACTATCATATACGTGTGCCAAAAGGCGCAAACGGACCCGGGCAAAGGTAAGGCGACACCCGTGGGAATACCGTGCGTGAGGCCGCAAAGTGATATGAGGTGTTACATGCTAGATCGATGTGGCATTGAGTCGGGGTCCTGACAGCAGATCAAGAGTTTGTCCTTCACCAGAACTCCGCACTGACGAACGAACTTGTTCGGCATGTTCTTAGCCGCTATTGGTTCGCCATTAGTTTTGGTGGCCTCAATGTTGTACTTTACACCCTCCTTCAACTTTTTTCCCTTGCCTCGCACTCTGCCTGTAGAAGATTTGCTCGATCCGGAGCGCTGAAAAGAAGAAAGATCGATTTGTTAATATATCTTCAAATCATTCAAAACATGTGATGATCACTAGATTCCTGCTTATATAAATATACCTCGCCGGTCTTTGTTTTATCAAGATCAACATTTTCTTCGCCATCATAATCATTAATTCCGTCATCACCATAATCATTAATTTCGTCGCCATCATAATCATAATTTCTTCGCCATCATAATCCATGACTTCATCAATTCGGTCATTGCGATCGAATATCATATCATCACCCTCCCCGGTATTGTTCAGATATTAGGAGCCGTCATCTTGTTCATTTTGATTATCTGGCGCGCGAGGGGAGCGTATGATATCGAACATGGCCTCTTCTCCCTCTCTGCCGGTATTGTCCGCCATAGGTTTTATTTCACAAATCCAGAAGAAATATAAAACAATTTAGTATTCAAATTACAATATGCATGCATGCAATCAATAAGAGGAAATCCTGAATCATAGTACATAATATGCATCGTCTCGAATAATACATAATCTCGAATACATCGTCTCGAATATTATATATCTAATATATCACTAGCTAGCTAGCTAATAAAGATCGAATACTACAGAATAATCTAGGCCACTCGTGATTCCTGAGGCACGGGCGGTGGACACCCAAAGAGAAGGAACCATTACAGGATCATAGCTCCGGTCATCTCCCTAAAGACCCTGCCATGTATTGGAGAACCTGAGGTCCATAGCAGCCATGTAGCGACGGATGTGCTCGTCCTCCTCCCTAACACGGCAACGCACCACCTCCAGCAGGGTCGGCTCCCTCCGCACCGAAAGTGGCCCACGGGAACGCCACCAAAGGAGCTCAGGGTCGACGACGGGACCCGGGTTCCTCACCAAGCGGCGAGCCCTTGAAGGTAGCACCTCCCAGTGCCAGCCCGGCGGAGCCCAGTACCGGACATGGGTCCTCTGATGTAGGACGTCGTCGCGAATGGGTCGACGGCGAGGATGCGGGCCGGGCATCATTGAGAACAAATACTATATGCCGCAAAAGTAACTTTTTTAAATGATTGGATTGTGATTTCTTATATGCAAATTCTAAATTTGTATAACTAAAATTATAAGAAACTAAAAACTAACATTTCTATAACAATTTGAAATTAATCTAATTCATCTAGCTAAAACTAACATTTCTAAAATTTCTAACATTTCTATAACATTTTCTAACATTTCTATATACTATTTGACATTAATCTAATCTAATTAATTAATTCATCTAAAACATGTTTATAAAAAACAGAAAAAACAGAAAAAACTGAAAACTAAAAACTAAATGTGTGTGTGCGTGCGTGTGTGTGTGTGCGCGCGCACGCGTGTGTGTGTGTGCACCTACGGCGCCGGCGGCACGGCGGCTTAGATTGGAGGGAGGAGAAGGGCTCACAGCGCGGGCGACAGCGACGGCGACGGCGAGGCGACGGGACGGCGAGGTGGCGGGACAACGAGGCAGAGGGGACGGCAACGGGGACGGGGACGGGGGCGGCGGCGACGGGGACGGCGACGAGGGGCGGCGGTGATAGGGAGGAGAAGAAGCAGAGGGAGAACGAACTGACGAATTTTTTTGAAGTGTTCTCTTATATAGAACCTACCTTTAGTACCGGTTGGAGCCACTAACCGGTACTAAAGCTCTGTTTTGGCCAGGCGAAGCAGCGGGAAGCGCACACCCTTTAGCACCGGGTGGTGGCTACAACCGGTACTAAAGGCCCCCCCTTTAGTACCGGTTGGAGCCACCACCCGATACTAAAGGGGGTGCGCTGGCTCTAGGCGGTGCGCAAGTTTAGTCCCACCTTGCTAGTCGAGGAGCGCCGAGGCCAGTTTATAAGCCCCGACGTGGGCACTGCATTGAGCTCCTCCCCAATGCAGGCCTTCTGGGCCTACCTCTTCTACTCTGCCCTGTTGGGCCTACTGGGCTAGCGGGTCTGCATCCTGGCCCAACTACAGGTTGGGTTTCTAGTCGTATGCACGCCGATGTGGCCCAATAGGTGGGATTTTTTATTTAGTTTTTGTCTCAACAAAAATTTAGTTTTTTCTTTTCTTTTCTACTTTATTTATTTTCATTTATTTATTTCTGAATATTTTTTTCTTTAGGTACAAAAAATTACAAACTTTCTGTTAGTGCGAGTAGTTTTCAAATTTGAATCGTTTATTTTTTTAATTTAGTTTTTGTCTCAACAAAAAATTAGTTTTTTTTCTTTTCTACTTTATTTGTTTTCATTTATTTATTTCTGAATATTTTTTCTTTAGGTACAAAAAATTACAAACTTTCTGTTAGTGCGAGTAGTTTTCAAATTTGAATAGTTTAAATTTTTTTAATTTAGTTTTTGTTTCAACAATTTTTTAGTTTTTTTTCTTTTCTACTTTATTTATTTTCATTTATTTATTTCTAGATATTCCCATAAGTTGTTTGCTCACAAAATCCCTATGCATAGGAAGTGGGTTAGACTTAAATGTGCTAGTCATATTCTTCATGATGATCCCGTTATGTTTCAATTCTTATCTTTTATGTGAGCATCATTGTCATCATCATGCCTAGCTAGAAAGGCATTAAATAAAAGCTCTTGTTGGGAGACAACCCAATATTTACCCTTACTGTTTTTTGTGTGTCCACATGATTATGATACTGTAGTGATCATGTTTTATAGCTTTTGTTTCAATAAAGTGCCAAGTAGAACCTTTGGGAAGACTTGGGTGAAGTTTATGTGATCTTGCTGTGAAAAACAGAAACTTTAGCGCTCACGATATTAGCTGCCATTTTTTTACTGGAGAGTGATTTTAGGTTGATTCTTTTTGCAGATGATTAATAGACAAATTACTCAGGTCCAGAAATTTATTTCATAATTTTTGGGGTTCCAGAAGTATAAGTTTGATACAGATTACTACAGACTGTTCTGTTTTTGACAGATTCTGTTTTCTATGTGTTGTTTGCTTATTTTGATGCATCTATGGCTAGTATTAAGTGGTATAAACCATAGAGAAGTTAGAATACAGTAGATACTACACCAATATGAATTTAGAATGAGTTCATTACAGTACCTAAGTGGTGGTTTTATTTTCTTATACTAACGGAGCTTACGAGTTTTGTGTTGAATTTTGTGTGGTTGAAGTTTTCAAGTTTTGGGTAAAGATTCGATGGACTATGGAATAAGGAGTGGCAAGAGACTAATCTTGGGGATGCCCAAGGCACCCCAAGGTAATATTCAAGGACAACCAAGAGCCTAAGCTTGGGGATGCCCCGGAAGGCATCCCCTCTTTCGCCTTCGTTCATCGTTAACTTTACTTGGAGCTATATTTTTATTCACCACATGATATGTGTTTTGCTTGGAGCGTCGTTTTCTTTTGTTAGTTTTTGTTTTCTGTTAGTTAGATTAATGTTTTGCATCTTTAGGTTCAATAAAAAGGTCAAGGATAGCCTTTGCCATGCTTATTTTGCTAGTATACATGTTGCTGTTTGAAAACAGAAAGTTTACCGCTGTTGCAAAAATTCCCTAGAAAAGTCAGAGAATGGTATAACGTTGCATATTTTTGCATATTAATATATGATAAATTTATTACAGTGGGAATTTTAGTTCATAATTTTTGGAGTCAGGGAAGTATTGATACTCTTGCATTCTTTACAGACTGTACTGTTTTGGCAGATTGCTGTTATGGTTGCATTGTTTGCATATGTTTGCTTGTTTAATGATTCTATTTGAGGATAGGAGTATTAAATATACAGAGGCATTTAGTATGCAATGTTGAATAATAATTTTATTGATTTGTTACAGTAGAAAATGATAAGGTTTTGCATTGGTTTATACTAACCTATCTCACGAGTTCTTGTTGAGTTTGTTGTGAATGAAGCTTTTGATAAGAAGAGAAACCATGATACGAGAGGAATTAAAGAGACCCAAAAGTTCAAGCTTGGGGATGACCAAGGCACCCCAAGATAATATTTCAAGAAGTCTCAATCATCTAAGCTTGGGGATGCCCCGGTAGGCATCCCACATTTCCTCTTCAACAACTATCGGTTAGTATCGGTTGAGCCTAGGTTTTTGCTTCTTCAAATGAGTTGTGCTATCCTTGCATTGTCATTTTATTTTGTTTTGCTTGCCGTTTGAATAAGATACCAAGATCTGAATTCTTTATTGGGAGAGTCTTCACATAGTTGCATAATTATTTAGCTACTCATTGATCTTCACTTATATCTTGTTGGAGTAGTTTGTCGTTTGCTCTAGTGCTTCACTTATATCTTTTAGAGCACGGCGGAGGTTATATTTTGTTGAAATTGCTAGTCTCTCATGCTTCACTTATATTATTTTGAGAGTCTTAAATAGCATGGTAATTTTCTTAACATTAATATACTTGGTATTCAAGATATGTGAAACTTTCTTTTGAGTGTGTTGAATACTAAGATAAGTTTGATGCTTGATAATTGTTTTGAGATATGGAGGTAGTGATATTAAAGTCATGCTAGTTGGGTGATTATGAATTTAAAGAATGCTTGTGTTGAAGTTAGCAAGTCCCGTAGCATGCACGTATGGTTAAAGTTGTGTAACAAATTTGAAACATGAAGTGTACCTGGCTTGTGCATCCTTATGAGTGGCGGTCGGGGACGAGCGATGGTCTTTTCCTACCAATCTATCCCCTAGGAGCATGCGCGTAGTACTTGGTTTTTGATGACTTCTAAATTTTTGCAATAATTATATGAGTTCTTTTGACTAATGTTGAGTCCATGGATTATATGCACTTTTACCTTTCCGCCATTGCTAGCCTCTTCGGTACCGTGCATTGCCCTTTCTCACCTTGAGAGTTGGTGCAAACTTCGCCGATGCATCCAAACCCCGTGATACGATACGCTCTATCACACATAAACCTCCTTATATCTTCCTCAAAACAGCCACCATACCTACCTATTATGGCATTTCATAGCCATTCCGAGATATATTGCCATGCAACTTTCCACCGTTCCGTTCATCATCATCCTGACATACATTACTTTTGTCATATTGCCATTGCATGATCATGTAGTTGACATCGTATTTGTGGCAAAGCCACCATGCATTATTTTTCATACATGTCACTCTTGATTCATTACACCATCTCGGTACACCGCCGGGGGCATTCATATAGAGTCATATCTTGTTCTAGTTTCGAGTTGTAATCCTTATGGTTGTAATCAATAGAAGTGTGATGATCATCATTATTAGAGCATTGCCCAATCAAAAAAAAGAAAGGCCAAAAAAAGGAAAAAAAGAAAGGCCCCAAAAAAAAGAGAAAATAAATAAAAAGTGCAATGCTACTATCTCTTTTTCCACACTTGTGCTTCAAAGTAGCACCTTGTTCTTCATGTAGTGAGTCTCATATATTGTGCTTCAAAGTAGCACCATGCTTTTCATGTAGAGAGTCTCATGTGTTATCACTTTCATATACTAGTGGGAATTTTTCATTATAGAACTTGGCTTGTATATTCCTACGATGGGCTTCCTCAAATGCCCTAGGTCTTCGTGAGAAAGCAAGTTGGTTGCACACCCACTAGTTTTCTTTTGTTGAGCATTTATAGCTCTAGTGCATCCGTTGCATGGCAATCCCTACTCCTCAGGTTGACATCAGTTGATGGGCATCTCCATAGCCCATTGATTATCCTTGTCCATGTGAGACTTTCTCCTTTTTTGTCTTCTCCACACAATCCCCATCATCATATTCTATTCCACCCATAGTGCTATATCCATGGCTCACGCTCATGTATTGAGTGAAGGGTGAAAACGTTTGAGATTATTTAAGTATGAAACAATTGCTTGGCTTGTCATCGGGGGTATAGAAGTTGGGAACATCTTTGTTTGACGAAAATGAAGCATAGCCTAACTATATGAATTTGTAGGGATGAACTTTCTTTTGCCATGCTATTTTGAGAAGACATGATTACTTTGATTAGTATGCTTGAAGTATAATTATTTTTATGTCAATATGAACTTTTGCTTGAATCTTTCGAATCTGAATATTCATGCCACAATTAAGAAGATTTATATTGAAATTATGCCAAAGTATCACTCCGCATCCAAAATTCTTTTTTACCATTTACCTACTCGAGGACAACCAGGAATTAAGCTTGGGGATGCTTGATACGTCTCCAACGTATCTATAATTTTTGATTGCTCCATGCTACTTTATCTACTGTTTTAGGCAATATTGGGCTTTATTATCCACTTTTATATTATTTTTGGGACTAACCTATTAACCGGAGGCCCAGCCCAGATTTGCTGTTTTATGCCTATTTCAGTGTTTCGAGGAAAAGGAATATTAGACGGAGTCAAAACGAAACAAAATCAACTGGAGAAGTTATTGTTGGAAGGAAAGCCACCCGATGGACTTGGAGTGCACGTCAGGGAAGAAGGGAGGTGCCCACGAGGGTGGGGGGGCGCGCCCACCTCCCTGGGGCGCCCCTGCCTCGTGGACCCCCCTTCGGTCCACCGACGTACCCCTTGCACCCATATATACCTATGTACCTAAAACTTCTAGAACAGAAGATAGATCGGGAGTTCCGCCGCCGCAAGCCTCTGTAGCCACCAAAAACCTCTCGGGAGCCCTTCCCGGCACCCTGCGGGAGGGGCGATCCCATCACCGGTGGCCATCTTCATCATCCCAGCGCTATCCATGACGAGGAGGGAGTAGTTCACCCTCGGGGCTGAGGGTATGTACCAGTAGCTATGTGTTTGATCTCTCCCTCTCTCTCTCTCTCTCTCGTGTTCTCTCTTGTGTTTCCTCTATGGCACGATCTTGATGTATCCCGAGCTTTGCTATCGTAGTTGGATCTTATGATGTTTCTCCCCCTCTACTCTCTTGTGATGAATAGAGTTTCCCCTTTGAAGTCATCTTATCGGATTGAGTCTTTTATGAGAACACTTGATGTATGTCTTGCGTGGGATAACCATGGTGACAATGGGTTATTCTATTGATCCACTTGATGTATGTTTTGGTGATCAACTTGCGGGTTTCATGACATTGGGAACCTATGCATAGGGGTTGGCACATGTTCTTGACTCTCCGGTAGTAGCTTTGGGGCACTCTTTGAAGTACTTTTATGTTGGTTGGATGAATATGAGATTATGTGATGCATATTGTATAATCATACCCACGAATACTTGAGGTGACAACGGAGTATCTAGGTGACATTAGGGTTTTGGTTGATTTGTGTCTTAAGGTGTTATTCTGGTATGAACTCTTTTATAGATCGATCCGAACGAATAACTTTGAGGTGGTTTCGTACCCTACCATAATCTCTATGTTTGTTCTCCACTATTAGTGGCTTTGGAGTGAATCTTTGTTGCATGTTGAGGGCTTGTTATATGATCTATCTATGTTATTATTGTTGAGAGAACTTGCACTAGTGAAAGTATGAACCCTAGGCCTTGTTTCCTACCATTGCAATACCATTTACGCTCATTTTTACCACTAGTTACCTTGCTGTTTTTATATTTTCAGATTACAAAAACCTATATCTACTATCTATTTTGCACTTGTATCACCATCTCTTTGCCGTACTAGTGCATCTATACAATTTACCATTGTATTGGGTGTGTTGGGGACACAAGAGACTCTTTGTTATTTGGTTGCAGGGTTGTTTGAGAGAGATCATCTTCATCCTATGCCTCCTACGGATTGATAAACCTTAGGTCATCCACTTGAGGGAAATTTGCTACTGTCCTACAAACCTGTGCACTTGCAGGCCCAACAACGTCTACAAGAAGAAGGTTGTGTAGAAGACATCAGCGGAGCGATTCTGCCGGGGGAACTTCCCTCGCGGAGGGGGAAATCATCATCATCATCATCATCATCATCACCAACAACTCTCCCATCTTTGGGAGGGCAATCTCCTTCAACATCTTCACCAGCACCATCTCATCTCAAACCCTAGTTCATCTCTTTTATTCAATCTTGTTACTGAAACTATAGATTGGTGCTACGGGGGTGACTAGTAGTGTTGATTACATCTTGTAGTTGATTACTATATGGTTTATTTGGTGGAAGATTATATGTTCAGATTCATTATGCTATTTAAAACCCCTCTGATCATGAGCATGTTTATTATTTGTGAGTAGTTACTTTTGTTCTTGAGGTCACGGGAGAAATCATGTTGAAAGTAATCATGTGAATTTGATATGTGTTTGATATTTTGATAGTATGTATGTTGTGATTCCCTTAGTGGTGTCATGTGAACGTCGACTACATGACACTTCGCCATATTTGGTCCTAAGGGAATTCATTGTGGAGTGGTAAATAGATGGTGGGTTGCAAGAGTGACAGAAACTTAAAACTAGTTTATGCACTATCCCGTAAGGGACCGATAGGATCCTAGAGTTTAATGCTATGGTTAGAATTTATTCTTAATACTTTTCTCATAGTTGCAGATGCTTTCAGGAGGGTTAATCATAAGTAGGAGGTTTGTTCAAGTAAGAACAACACCTAAGCACCAGTCCACCCACATATCAAATTATCTAAGTAGCGAACACAAATCAAACCAACATGACGAAAGTAACTAGATGAAATTCATGTGTACCCTCAAAGTGCTTTGTTTGTTATAAGAGATCATTTTGGCATGTACTTTGTCTAAAAAGGATTGGGCTACCTTGCTTCATACTTATTGTTACTATCGTTACTTGCTCGTAAAATTATCTTGCTATCAAACTACTCGCTACTTATTGTTTCAGCACTTGCAGACATTACCTTACTGGAAACTACTTGTCGTTTCCTTCTACTCCTCGTTCGGTTTGACACTCTTACTTATAGAAAAGATCTAAAATTGATCCCTATAGTTGTGGGTCATCAAGGCTATTTTCTAGTGCCGTTGCTGGGGAGTGAAGCGCCTTTGGTAAGTGGAATTCGGTAAGGAAACATTTATATAGTGTGCTGAAATTTATTGTCGCTTGTTACTATGGAAAACAATCCTTTGAGGGGTTTGTTCGGGGTATCTTCACCTCATCCGGGACCACAATTAGTTACCCCTCAACCTAATGCCCCTACTGAAAATATTGAATATGAAATCCCTTCAGGTATGATAGAACAACTGCTAGCTAATCCTTATGTAGGAGATGGAACTGAACATCCTGATATGCACTTGATACATGTGGAACAAATTTGTGGATTGTTTAAGCTTGCAAGTTTACCCAGGGATGAAGTGATGAAAAAGGTTTTCCCTTTATCTTTGAAGGGAAAAGAATTGGCATGGTATAGGCTATGCGATGATATTGGATCATGGAATTGTAATCGTTTGAAATTGGAGTTCCATCAAAAAATTTATCCTATGCATCTAGTTCATCGTGATCGGAATTATATATATAATTTTTGGCCTCGTGAAGGAGAAAGTATCGCTCTAGCTTAGGGGAGGCTTAAGTCAATGTTATATTCATGCCCCAATCATGAGCTCTCAAGAGAAATTATTATTCAGAATTTTTATGCTCGGCTTTCTCGTAATGATCAAACCATGCTGGATACTTCTTGTGCTGGTTCTTTTATGAAGAAAACTATTGAATTCCGGCGGGATCTTTTGGAAAGAATTAAACGCAACTCTAAAGATTGGGAACTTGACGAAGGTAAAGAGTCGGGTATAAAGCTTAAGTATGATTGTGTTAAATCTTTTATGGATACCGATGCTTTTCAAAAGTTTAGCACTAAATATGGACTTGACTCTGAGATAGTAGCCTCCTTTTGTGAATCATTTGCCACTCGTGTTGAACTTCCTAAAGAGAAGTGGTTTAAGTATCACCCACCTATTAAAGATGAAATTAAAGAACCAATACCAGTTAAAGAAGAAACTATACTTTATAATGTTGATCCAGTTGTTCCTTCTACTTATATTGAGAAACCACCTTTCCCTGTTAGGATAAAAGAACATGCTAAAGTTTCAACTGTGGTTAACAAAAGCTATGTGAGAACACCTAAACCTGATGAACAAATTAAAGTAGAACCTAGCATTGCTATGGTTAAAGATCTCTTGGAAGAAGATATGGATGGGCATGTTATTTACTTCTGTGAAGAAGCTGCTAGAATTGCTAAACCTAATGGAAATGATAAACATAGACCTATTGTTGGCATGCCTGTTATTTCAGTTAAAACAGGAGATCACTGTTATCATGGTTTATGTGACATGCGTGCTAGTGTGAGTGCTATTCCTTACACTCTATATCAAGAAATTATAGAAGACATAACACCTACCGAGTTAGAAGACATAGATGTTACTATTAGACTTGCAAATAGAGACACCATATCACCTTGTGGGATTATTAGAGATGTTGAGGTCTTGTGTGGGAAAATAAAATATCCTACTGATTTTCTTGTTCTTGGTACCCCGCAAGGTGACTTCTGTCCCATTATCTTTGGTAGACCTTTCTTGAACACAGTAAATACTAAGATAGATTGCAAGAAACAAATTGTGGGTGTTAGCTTTGGTGATGAGTCTCATGAGTTTAATTTTTCCAAGTTTAGAAGAAATCATCATGAAAAAGAATTGCCTAGTAAGGATGAATTAATTGGTCTTGCTTCTATTGTTGTGCCACCTACTGATCCTTTAGACCAATACTTGCTAGACCATGAGAATGATTTACATATGCATGAAAGAAATGAAATAGATATTATCTTCTTTGAACAACGTCCTCTGCTTAAACACAATTTGCCTTTTAAAACTCTTGGAGGTCCTCCTCCACCTAAGGGTGACCCTGTTTTTGAATTAAAACAATTGTTAGACACTTTGAAATATGCTTATCTTGATGAAAAGAAGATATATCCTGTTATTATCAGCGCTAACCTTTCAGAACATGAAGAAGAAAGATTATTGAAAGTTCTAAGGAAGCACCGAGCTGCTATTGGATATACTCTTGATGATTTAAAGGGCATTAGTCCCACTCTATGTCAGCACAAAATTAATATGGAACCTGATGCTAAACCTGTTGTTGATCATCAACATCGGTTAAATCTGAAGATGAAAGAAGTGGTAAGAACGGAAATACTAAAACTTATGGAAGCAGGTATAATCTAGCCCATAACTGATAGTAGATGGGTAAGTCCTGTTCATTGTGTCCCTAAGAAATGAGGTATAACTATTGTTCCTAATGATAAGAATGAGCTATTCCACAAAGAATTGTTACATGCTATAGAATGGTAATTGATTTTAGAAAATTAAACAAAGCAACTAGAAAAGATCATTACCCTTTGCCTTTTATTGATCAAATGCTTGAAAGATTGTCTAAACACACACACTTCCGCTTTCTTGATGGATATTCTGGCTTTTCACAAATACCTGTATCTCAACCTGATCAAGAAAAGACTACTTTTACTTGTCCCTTTGGAACCTATGCTTATAGACGTATGCCTTTTGGTTTATGTAATGCACCTGCTACCTTTGAAAGATGCATGATGGCTATATTCTCTGACTTTTGTGAAATAATTATTGAGGTTTTCATGGATGACTTTTCTCTTTATGGGAAGTCCTTTGATGATTGTTTAAGCAATATTGAGCGAGTTTTGCAGAGATGTGAACAAATAAATCTTGTCTTGAATTGGGAGAAGTGCCACTTTATGGTTAATGAGAGCATTGTCTTGGGTCATAAAATTTCTGAAAGAGGTATTGAAGTGTACCAAGCTAAGGTTGATGCAATTGAGAAAATGCCATGTCCTAAGGACATCAAAGGTATTCGTAGTTTCCTAGGTCATGCTGGTTTCTATAGGAGATTTATTAAAGACTTCTCTAAAATTTCTAGGCCTCTCACTAGTCTTTTGCAAAAGGATGTTCCTTTTGTTTTTGATGATGATTGTTTAGAAGCCTTTGAAACACTTAGGAAATCCTTAATTTCCGCACCTATTGTTCAACCACCTGATTGGAACTTGCCTTTTAAAATTATGTGTGATGCTAATGATTTTGCTGTTGGTGCTGTTCTAGGACAAAGAGTTGATAAGAAATTGAATGTTATTCATTGTCACTACAAAAAAAAGACACATCCGTGACATTTTGGGCCAAACAATTTTTTTTGTCATACATATGACACTTCTATGATGATAATTGTGACAAAATCCGGTATCATCATAGATGTGGTGGGATCCTACTTCTATGACAAAAAATCATGACAGAAAATGGGCTTTTCATCCTGGGCGGGCCGGAGACGCAGCTGCATGACATTTTTTGGGCCGTCCATGACGGAGAAAACCGTGGTAGAAGCGAGGGCGAGGAAAATTTCGGGGAGTTCCCGGTTACGGTGGGAGGTCGGGGGCCGAGCGATGCACGTTTCTCTCGTACACGTATGCGTGTGTGTGTGAGGCGTTGGCTGTAACTGAACCCGAGCGAGGCGTTGGGCTCTAACTGAACCCGAGCGATTGCACTGCAGGCTACGCGTTACTGAACCCGAGCGATCGATCGATGGCTGTTAACTGAACCCGATCGAGCGATTCCTTTGCTACTGCTGCTAACTGAAGCCGATCGATGCTGCTTCTTTGGATGAACAGTGAGCGGTGGCATTGCCTCTGGATGAACATAACCCCGTGGTGTGGAGGGCTGGATGAACAGTAGATGGTGGAGGGGTGGTTGAACAGTAGCCGGTGGAGTAGCGCACGATGGAGGCTGGATGAACAGGAGCCCGTGGAGGCTGGAGGAGGTCGACGATAGCCCGTGGAGGCTGGAGGAGGTCGATGATAGCCCGTGGAGGCTGGAGGAGGTCGACGGTGGAGATGAACAGTATCCCGTGGAGTCTCGTTTTGCGGTATGCCACACCCCTCCCGTTGAACAGGACCCCCGTTTTGACTGTAGCGCTCCAACACAAGTCCATTTCATCCGTTTTGCGGTACACCACACCCCTCCCAATCAACAGGACCCCCGTTTCGACCGTAGGAGGTCCGTTTCATCCGTTTTGCGATACGCCACACCCCTCCTGATCAACAGGACCCCCGTTTCGACCGTAGGAGGTCCGTTTCCTCCGTTTTGTGGTACGCCACACCCCTCCTGATGAACAGGATCCCGTTTTGAACGTGGCCGGTCGAACACAAGGCCATTTCCTCCATTCTGCGGTACGCCAGGCCTCGTTTCCATCGCATGTTCCGTCCAAGCCCTCCTGATGAACATGACCACGCATTCCGTTCCGACCTAGCCGGTTGGCTCCCACGCGTTCCATTGCCTCGCGATGAACACAACGCATTCCGTTGCCTCCCCATGAACACGACGCATTCCATTGCCTCCCCATGAACACGACGACCATGTTGTTTCTCCGTTCTGACCCAGCCATGTACATGAGCCCTGGCCGTACGTATGTGCGAGTAGGCATTCAAGACCCCGCCCGTATGTACACATACGTGGCCGTATTTTCTTTCTTGCACACTGGCCGCTGTACGTACGTGTACATGCTATGTGCGCGCCTCTAATACGACACGTGCGCGCCTCTACATCGACCAGTATATATGTATGTACACATTCGCGACCAGAATGACAACGCTACGTACGCTTTGACTAGGTGGGTCCCGACTGTCAGGTACTTCCTTGCGTGCGAAAATGTAGCTGGTGGGTCTAAGTAGTCAGGAGGGAGAATCGTTTTTTTCGGAGCACTTCCTTGCGTGCGAAGATGTAGCTGGTGGGTCCCAGCAGTGAGGGGGGCAAATCTTTTTTTCCCGGATGCACTTCCTTGCATGCGAAGGTGTAGCTGGTGGGTCCGAGCAGTCAGGGGGAAATGTTTTTTTTTTCACAAAATACGGTGCCCGTCCGGTGGGTCCCTGCTGTCAGGTGGAGGAATAATTATTTTGCGCGAAATAAGGAGGCACTTCCTTGCGGCTGCCATGGACCGAGCTGTCAGCCTCTCCACGTACAGTACTCTTCCGATGGAAGTCGGTCATTGACCACATTGACCAGGCCATGCCGAGAGCACCACGGCGGTGGACGACGGTGAGGCCTAGGAAGGGGACGACGCGGAGCCGGGGAAGACGCTGCAGTGGATGCCCACGCGAAGAGGAGTACGAGGGTTCACTGGTTCGGCTGTGGTGTGAGGCTGCCGTCGCCCAGAATAAAATTGGGTGTGGGTGAGTAGAGGGATGGCCTAGCCAGCAGTGGGAGTAGTAGGGGGTGGTGAGGCCTCCGTGGCATCACAGCCGGCCACGAGAGGCAGGAGCATGCGGCATGACCGGCGCTGCTTTGGGCGGCTGGAGCACGAAGACCAGAGGTTGAAGAAGCACTACGGCTGTTAGATGGACATTGTACGGTCACTGGAGCTAGAATCGTTCATATTGACTAAGTTGACAAAGCCCTCCATCCCCGTAAACTTAGTAGGCCCACAAGTCAGCCTCCCACCAAGGTGAGTCCCAGCTAGCAGGGGGAGTATTCATTTTTTGTGCGTAATAAGGAGGCATTTCTAGTGGGTCCGAGCTGACAGTGGGGGGAATGTTTTTTTCACGAAATACAGAGGCCCTTCCGGTGGGTCCCAGCTATCAGGTGGAGGAATCATTATTTTGCGCGTAATAAGGAGGCATTTTCCTGTGTGGGCCCCTACTATCAGCCTCTTCCGATGGCTGTTGTTTGTTGACCATGTTGACCTCGCCGCGCCGAGAGCACAAACGCGGTGGACGAGGGCGAGGCCCAGGAAGAGAACCACCCGAAGCCGGCGAAGCCACCACAGCGGATGCCCACGCTGAGGGGAGAACGAGCGCTGACTGGTTGGCTGCGAGGTGAGGGTGACGTCACCGAAAAATAACAGGATGTGTGGGTGGTTAGAGGGATGGCCTGGCGGCAGCACAACCAGCCGTGGGAGGAGGGAGCAGGCAGTCCAGCTAGCGCTGGTTTGGGCGGCTGGAGCAGGAAGATCAGAGATTGAAGAAGCACGGTAGCCATTGGATGGACATCCAACAGTCACTATTGTGTGTTGACTAAGTTGGCAAAGCCTTGTGTACGCGTAAAATTTTTTTTAGGACATCGTCATCGTCAACCTAGTAGGCCCAGAAGTCAGCCTCCAAATCCGTGGAAAACAGCATACAGCCCATTAGCCATTATTTTCAATAATTTACAGCCCATTTGCTAATTTTTAAGGATATTTTAAGCCCATATTCTTTTTATTAGCATTACAGACCATATATTCTGAGCACTGCTAAAAAATTCAATGAAATTTGGCATATTTCAGTGGGGTCCGAACTCTTTTAATCACGAAATTTCGAGTCACCTTAAAAATAATTTTCAAAAAATTATATCAAAATAAAATTCAAAAAACAATTCTCCGCAAAAAAATGAATGAAATTTAGAATCTTAACTAGCAAGATGCCCGTTCGTTGCATGGAACATGGAGATGCATTTGTATGAGTAGTTTATCTTGTGGGGAGAAAAGATGATATTTTAATGTAATTGCTAGTTGGCTTTGGTTTTTATAAGAGTAGAGAGTAGAGAAATCCTGAAAAAATGATATTTTAATGCAATTGCCGGTTGGCTTTGGTTTAAAAATTTACAGCCCATTTGTTACAACTTATAGCCTGTTTTCTGGGGAAGCCCATTTCTTACTTCTTACATCCCTCCTCGTCTTGAAAGATTTGCAGCCTAGCAGGGCTGAGAAAAGCAAGTAGGCCTCGGTTTTGGTATTCTCCAAAAAAAAGAACTGGGCTAGCCAATTTCAGAAAGGAAAAAATATATCAACTGGGCTCGTCATGTGCTTAATAAAAGCGTAAGCGTGGGCTAGACGGGCCACAGCCCCCGCACAGCGCGCAGTTGAGCTCCGTCTCTGAAACTAAAAAACAACTGGTTGAGCTGCTGGGTCCCTGGTGTTATCCGCTCGTTGTGTAATTTTCTCGTTTATTGACTACATTGACAATGGCGTGGAACCTAGTTGTCAAACAATTAGGAGGAAGTATTTTTTTGGCTTGTAATAACGAGGCACCTGCTTGCGAAATGCAATGACCTTGTTGGGTCCCTACTGTCAACCTCTCCACGTACAGTCATCTCCTGATTCCTCTTGGTTGTTGACCATGTTGACAACACCAGATGGCAGCGGGCACATCGAGCTAACCAAGGCGGAGAACGACGGCAAGGCCTCGGACAGGAACGAATAACAACCATGGAAGATGCGGCAGTGTAGTGGCAGGTGGAGGGGAGTACGAGGGCAACAACATGCAAGTCAAGCATACAAATGGTACAAAAAGCCCAAGGATTAATTGTTCATCAAACTTTTAGACAAAACCCAGATTGAACATGACAGTAACATCTAACCCAACAACTCTTTTTTGTAGTCACAAACAAATGGATAGGTCTGATCCATAAAATCAACATCCCGTGCAAAAAAATTTATTTCAGGATGTCTACAACTTATTGTAAATAGAAGCCGAGCACGTTTAGAAGCCCATTTGTCCACCTGAAACTTCTTTTTTTTCTGTTCAACATGTTCGTCCGTGAGAAATCTCTTGCTGTAAAAATTAAGCCTCATGGACAATAGTAACCTCGCATTCAACAGGAAGAATGTGAGAAAGCTTCTGTTTGCCTTGTTGGATGCATATCGTCCCATCGTTATTGTCCTCAAACGAATGTCATGAGAACTGAGAAAATCCTTGTGCTTATTACGCCAGCGACTGGTTATATGTTTTTGTCCATGTGCTTCTGGCTAAGTAGACATGAAGATTGAAAACAGTTAAGGTCTGAAAAAAGAGTATGTCGAAAGAACGACAGCTGAACAGTTAATTCTAGTACAATATATACGGGCTTTCAATGTGCATTAAATCATCACCTCTATGTATAAATTCTCCAGAGATCGAAAGCATCACAGCAAGCCAATAATTATGTCCAGATCAAAACTATACATTCTGATATATATGATCTTGACAGAATCCATCAGCATTGATAGGCTATCAATGGACGAACTCTTCATTGAGCATATAACATAATATTAGTACCCAAAGTGTACTCCAAGATGATATAAAACTTATGCGCACAAATGAAAAATGCAGCATATGATTACAAATGTGTAGATGATAATATACGGTACCTGAAAAAGTGAGGAGCCAAACACCAACTCCTTGTGATTATTAAACGGGTCACAAATTACACCCAAGGTCTCCAGTTTGGGTGCAGAGATGACAGTTATTTCTGAAGGTATATAACAATTATGAAGGAGCAACCTTTCAAGTGAAGGGGCATCTTTGATGATGAGATGCTGTCCTTTAAAACAAATTCCAATGCTTTTAAGCTGAGGTGACTTTATTTGGAGACAACTGATACCAATTTCTATTCCCAAAAAAATCAGCAAGCGCTCCAGGGCAGGGCAACTGGAGTGGATGCTGCTGTGCAGTGAGGCCTCTGATAGATAAACCACCACAAGCGAAAGTTTTTTAGCAGTGGGAGTCAAAGCATTTGTACTAGATCGTCTGGTAGATGGCACCGGGCGAAGGTGGCGGTGTGGAGAGAGGAGGAAAACCACGAGATGGACAATGGTGGTGTGGGCACGAATTCTTGGTATGTTCGTGGTATGAAACTTTCGTGGTAATGGTAGAACTCAAACTGTTGGAGTTTTCCGAATTCAGGGGATGTCAGCCAAGCATCCACCTTGCCGAGTATGGACAACAGGTAGCTTGTCGGGATGCAAAGGCATTGAACAGGGCCCTGCTGGTGAGAAGAGACGATGGCTCTGAGGAGATCAAATTCAGGAAGGACAGATATCTGAGGACATTCAAGATTGAGGGGCGCGGTGCACCATAGAGGGCACCATCGAGTTGAGAGGACTTGTGTGCGGCAGCAATCCTTGGTGGGGAGAAGCGAGATGATCTCCTCAAGGATGACGCCCGGGAGATAGCTGATATGGTCCACCAGAGATTCTACCGGTTCCTCAGATCCGGGTGGGTGGGGGGGCTCGCCGCTTCTCCCTGCGCTGCCGAGCTCACGGGTTTGAGCAGAGTAGCCAGAGACGAGCCTAGTGGCAGTGCAAGTGGGGAAGAAGGAGGGCTGGGGATTTCTATAGGAGTGGAAGAAGAGGAGCAGGCATTTTCTGTACGAGTGAGGAAGAAGGTGAGCGGGGTTTTCTAGACGAGTGAGGAAGATTGGGGAGCGGGGGGAATTGGGTGGGGAGACGGAAGCGGGAGAGTGAGTTGTTCGTGTTTATAAGGCCCGCTGCACCAACTAGTCGCTTTTTCCCAAGAACCGCTCTCTTCTTTTGCATTGCTGCATTGGAGCTGGCACATGGGCTTTGCTGACTGGCCATGCATGCAGGATGCATGTGCCCGCCGGTCACTGCATGCGCCGGGTTTGTTACTAGGCCTATTTAATAGGGTGGTTATGGAGTAAATTAAGGAGATTTATTTTCTCTGTGTGCATCCACCAAATTAGAGGATGCGGTACTGGGTGCAGACACTCACATTAAACTAACATTCAGAAGAACAAAAGTTCAGCATGTCTACGCATCTCAATGATTCACCATACTATAACCAATACAAAGCTGTGAGAAGGTGTGGAAATAAAGAAAACCGATCGATGCTTCTCTGAGAAAAGGGCCTCCCTGCACACATATTAATTTCCTGGGCATGCTTGTTTCTTCTCAATGTTGCGAGCACTTTGAGCATGTTGGCAACTCCATAGCTAGCTAGCTGCCTCATCTTGCAATTGATGCTGACACATTTGCAGCAAACACATGAGGCAATAGAGATGACTCAACATGGGTCCATATTGTGCAGTTCCCCTGAAATCATATTCATTGTCCTGAATTTGAAAAGATAGGAAAATAGTAGCTATACTTAAACGATGTTGCAAAATAGTAGCACATATCAATAGCTCGGCATGACAAAAAACGATCATCTGGACGAAGGGGATACTGACCTGCCTGAGGAAGATTATATATAATTTCATAAGTCCTTGGTTGATTTCCACCTTCGGCCGCACTCCTTGTTTGCTCCTCCACACATGACAGGATCGTTCCGCACTGCATTCAACAAGTCAACGTACGAATAAGCTAATTTCATCTTGCGGTGGTCATTGTACCTAGTTACGAATGTAGGAATACCTGGAGCACCATGAGGTTAGCTGACAGCAGGTAGATGCACCCATATAAATTTTGTGTGGTGCTACCAAAATTGAGGTTTGTATCCCTTCCCGTTATGAGAATTCTTCTTGAAGTTGGTAGAATGTGACGGCTTGTTCTTTGCATCAAACTTGCCTTTCCCCTGAGATTTGTTCTTGTTGTTTTGGGATTGGTTGGGCTGGAAGTTCTTCTCGTGTACCATGTGGGCACTAGAAGCTCCCTCAGTGACCCGAGCACGTGTGTCTTTTTCTCTCGCCTTTTCCTCAAAATCAAGAGTGCTAATGAGATCCAAAACAGAAAACTCATGTCTCTTGTTTTTTAGAGAAGTAGCAAAATTGTTCCACGAAGGTGGAAGCTTGGCAATGATGGTCCCAGCAACAAATTTGTCCAGCAACACACACTTAAAGTACTCAAGTTCCTTAGAGAGTGACTGTATCTCATGAGTCTGCTGAACAACAGAGCTCATTAGTCATCTTGTAGTCACAAAATTGCTCCATGACGTACAACTCGTTGCCAGCGCTCGAGGGCCCAAACGTGGCCTCGAGCGCAACCCACATGTCTTTGCCGCTGTCAAATGACATATATGAATCCACAATGGAATCGTCAAGAACACTCAGCAGGGCGGCTTTGAAGAGGGTATCCATGTTCTGAAAAGCTTCCTGCTGTGTAGGATTAAGATCGCCCTCAGGCTTACCCTTAGTGGCGTCATAGCAGTACATGATCTGAAACCAATATACTACTCTTGTGCGCCACCTTTTATATTGCACCCCCTTAAAAGTAGGCGGCTTCAAAAGCACAGCAAAACCACTCGGAGTAAATTGCCTGTAATCAGGTTTTTGGATTGGATTGTTGAATATATGAGAAATTTAGTATGAGATTTAATCCGAATCAGCAGTAAATAGATCATGACGACAATTGCAAACATCAAAGTAATGATGCGGACTAAACCAGGAGGACAGAATCACATACTATACAATGGAAGCAAAACCGATGTGGTTGATGTTGTCACTCATGTCGTTGATGAAGAGGTTACCGAGGTCGGGGAAGAAGGCTGTTGTTGAGGAAGTCATCGCTGGTAGCAGTCACAGGAGTGTGCTCCCCAAAAACCTGATCACCCCTCTCCCGTACAGGATCACGAAAGGCACGCCGAAAGGAGGGCTAGAGAAGAATTGCGTGGCGGCGCTAAGATCTGGAACGGTGCGAAACCATATGATATAGCGGCGGCTAGGGTAGAGCATGTCAGGTCGGTCGTGCGAGTATAATAGTAGGCCTTTGGCCCCCAAACCCCACGTCCAAGTCAATGATAGCTCAAAAAAAAGTCAATAGTAGCCCACCAAGGTTTTTCTAAAAAACGGAGTAATTAAGGCGTCCGTTAGTCCCTTTAGTATAAATACAATATTATTAATAATGGCCCCACCTTTTGTCTCACAAAGTATGTTGGAGTACAACCGGCTACACATTTACAATCCGCTTCTCTTCTCTCTCCTCTTCTCTCTCCTTCAACTAAGCAGAAATACTATATTTAAATCCTTATAGCCTGCTTATGTCATCTAATTGTAGTACTTGCTCTACAGTTACTATCCACTGTGTAGTCTGAAATGCCGGGCGTGCAGCGGGCGGTGCCCTCGGTCGGTGCGCCGCTTCAACGGCGGAAGCAGTGAGAGGTCGTGTCGCCCTGACTTGCCATCAATGTGGAGCGGCGGGCTCAGCTGGCGCCGGGTGGGAAGCGCGCACGGGAGGGGGAGGGGTTTTTGTTGGGCCAAGAAGGTGAGAAGCCAACTTGGGATCGGTCCGGACGGGGAAATGTCATGTGCTCCCATACTCTGCATATGACACTAGTCTATGTTACTACTCCCTCCTTTCCAGCTTATAGAGATGTTTAGAGTAACATAGTAATATGTTACAGTATAAGTTACTCCCCACTATGACCAGCCTTGGCCTCTCCCAATGCTCCACCATGTATAGCTGCTAAGCCTGCCACGTAGGCATAAAATATGATGTAGCACCAATAAAATAAGCACCTATGCATTGAAGACTTGAGTTACTAAGCCATTTAATGCACTTAGTACCTCATCTAAAGAGCATTAATAGTATAGCCAGCTGCTGGCTATAAACCAGTGCCATGTCATCTATATCCCATCTTATAGTCAACATGTACAATAGTAGATTAAAAGAGTGTACTACTACTTTTTTATTCTGTGGCCCACCTTTCATTCTCACAAAGTGCCTAGGAGCACGTGCTAGAGCTGGCTCTTCACGAAGAGCCCGCTTACCTTCTCTCTCCTCTTCTCTTTCCTCCAACTAAGCAGAAATATACTAGTTTATTCCTTATAGCCCGCTGACTCAGCTCTATTGTACTTTCTCTAAGCACATCTAAGCACTTACTAGCACCCCCTTGACCATGGACCTTGACGGTGTACTTCACCTTGTGACTCATAATTTTCCTCGTCATCATCTGAGTCCTAGAAGATCTCACCCACATCATCATTAGCATGCAGCCGCCTTGATAGACAACGTGCGCAGAAGGAGTAGAGGCGACTGGGGATGCACCACCACCACGTCGTGGGCACTCCGTATGTGCTCGTGTGTGTGCAGCGTGCGTGTTTTTCCATTGGTGCTAGCTCTAAGGCCGAGGCTGCGGTTGTCTTCATCTCTGACTAGTAGTTGAGCAACGACGGCAAAGAGGTGCTGCAAGAGATGCGTATGCACCGTTGCGTGCGAGCTTTGCCGTAGCACGACTAATCGAACGTCACCGCGGATGGCGCACGCCTCCATGCAGCCGAGTGTGTGCGCATGCATGTGTTATTCATGTGCATTCTGCGTCCGAGCGTGTGTGCATGCATGTCTTGTGTACGTGCGTTGTGTGCTCCATGTTGTGCGCGTATGTGCATGAGTTGGATCGGATGGAGTTAGTGCGTTGGCTTGTGTACATGCGTGGCTGCATGCGTCCTGTACATGCGTTGCTTGTTGCGTGGTTATCAATAATTCAATATAAACTACTCCCTCCATTCGTAAATATAAGTCTTTCTAGCCATTTCAAATAGACTACAACATACAGATGTATGTAGACATATTTTAGAGTGTAGATTCACTCATTTTGTTTCGTATGTAGTCCCTTATTGAAATATCTAAAAAGACTTATATTTGGGAACGGAGGGAGTATAAAACATCTTCAACTTAGCATCCTGATGTACTGTTTCTAGTGGTTAGCGAAAAGTTCATGTTCTTTTATTTGTTTATAGGTGGGCAGGCGGCAAAAAACAGGGGAAAACACGCAAGGTTCCTTGCAGATGCTCCACCGCGAGGTTCCTTGCTCCTCCTCGGTCGTCGGGAATCTATGCTCTTCAACTCTTTTCTTTTACGTGAGCTTTTTTCATCATTTTCCCAACACGCGAGACATCTAGCATCAAGGGGCACGTGTCATGCAAGAAAATGGAGATAATTAGATA
>NC_057813.1:122693014-122696494 GCF_018294505.1 Triticum aestivum | reverse complement strand
CTTTTTCGTAAGTGAGTCGTGCACTTCGATGGCACCTACGCAATATTTTTTCTCCTCGATGGCACATGAATAGTGCATGTACTCAATGACGGAGCACGGGATGGTAGCAATGACATGGTCAGCCCTTTTTGGGAGAGAGTATGTACTACTAGTAAATAACTTTGATGTGTCCCGTCAACTCATAGAATGACAAGAAGCTTGATTACGCCTTCTCCCTCGCTAACGCGTGCGCGGTGGCTCGCAGCACAAGGAGAAACTTTTGCTTACAAGCGGTGGACATGCAACAGCTCATTTGGTGTCAGATTGCCAGAAGCACTACTGTAGAACCATCGACTTTCGGAAGAGGCGAAGAGCCAAGCGCAAGGTCACCTACCAACCTTAGGCTAGGTGTAGTGCGAGTAACATAAGTAGGGGTACCTCCTTTTTTTATTCTAGAAACAACCACACGCGAATATCAAGGTGCTGGTTACGTAGTACAAATTTCCTGTAGTCCGTGCTCAGCCCTCCTCTATCTCTCTTCTCAGCCAGCCAGCGGACGCGCGGAGCCCATCATCTGTTTGCTCACATGCGGCCCCACATGTCAGTGAAAACGCAAGAGGACCACTGAACCTGCACATCTTTCACCTCGACGTGCTGGTGATGAAAAACAAATCCAATAAAGATCTTCGATGGCCGCTTTTGGAGTTACTCAAGAGTAGTAAGATCCTATTTATAGTTTAACCCAAGATGCACATCTCGTGGCCTCAATTACCACTCTATTTTCTTGCATGACACGACCTGGATGCTGGATGTCCCATGTGTCGGCGAAAGGAGGAAGAACCCGACCAAATCTTCGGTTGTGCTCTCGGGTTAGACTAGTTGTGCTAACTTAAATTTTTTATTGTGTACTCCCTCCGTTCCAAAATACTTGACTTCCATTTGTCCAAAAATGGATGTACATATATACTAAAACATGTCTTGATACATATATATTTTGACAAATAGAAGGCATGTATTGTGCAATGGAGGGAGTAGAATGGATGCAAGTTTTTGTATTGGGAAGAAGAGTACATCCATATATTGATAGAGCATTGGAGTTGGCCTTACAAGTGGGACCACAGTTGAGGAAACCGACTATCGGCAAACCCCCACCTCGCCCGCCGTGTGATGGCTGAGTTAGAGAAACGATGAGGTTGAAGAGATTTCTCTAGCACGGACTCCAAGAAATATGGTGTCAGATGGAAGTCGTGCTGGTGGCGTGTGCCGTACTCGTGGACGTGAATGCTTGTTCTGGCCCATGCCACCCTACTACTCCTACTACTTACTATATAGTACTAGTATCGAGGATTCGAGGTGCTGGTTACGTACAATATGGCTATAGTAAAAACACCCGCACGACGCGCGAAGCATGTGAAGCTAGTACAAATTGTGTACTACTATTGTTGATTGGCCTCATCCGATAACCTGTTGCAATGCACATACAATTATGTATTCGGAAAATATTTTTTTGCCTCGTCGCACCACTCACTTAGAGAAGCGACTCGAAAGCCATTCATAAATTTAGTAAGTTTATGACAAGCATATCATTTTATTACATACAACAGGTCATCAGCCCACATCGACAATGAGGATACATTATAAATACTAAAGTTTTCACCACACAACAAATAACAAGCGATGAAATGAACTTCAACTCAACCATTCCTCGGCGTTGGAAACGCTTGCTTTGAACCACAAGTGATTCTCTGGGACGGGCCATTCATTGTCGATCTGGAGACCAACGCAGGACTGATCATCCAGGCTGAAGTGGCCTAATATATCAGTACCAGGGTAGGGAACCACCCAAATGTTCGAGGTATAAACAAAATTGCTTCTCATAAATGGTAGTAATGTTGTGTCAATAGCAGTTGGATCGCCTTTCACCATCATCGGATAGTTTTGTCTAAGGAAGAGCGAGTTTTCTCCAAAACTATGAATTCTGTACTAGGGAGAAGGAGTTGGCACTAGCACACTAGTATCCATCCCGAATACCATGCAATGGGTGTTGGAATAGGTCCGGAGAGTGCAACCATGGGAGACTACACCTGCTTCCTTAGTAGTAACATCATCAGTGGGCTGTATACACACAAGAAGAGGTGATCCATTGGAATTAGTTGCCAGGCACCACAAAGTATATGGGCGCTGCTCGTCCTCATGCTCGTGATCATCACCATCGTCATCTCCCCCTTGGTTATAAAATTTTTCAAGTATGGGTGGTGGAATGTTCACAGGACCTTGGAAACACAAAAATAAGGTTAATTAGTAAAGGGAAACTTGCTAACCCGCATGCATGTGGATGAAACAATTATAATTACAGTGGAAGATAAACGTACCGAAACTACGAGGATCCCATACAAAAATAGTGCCATGAGCGGTGGCAGTAAACACAAGGCCCTCGTATTGAATTGCATCACAGTACACATCCGTGTATAGAAACTGATTTTTGAGCAATATCCATCGAGTCAAACCGCAAAGGAAGGCAACAAGCTTGTCGAAGATAGCAACAACTTCATAGTTGTTGTAATTCCAAGAGCGGTTGGGAACTCGACAAATGGCTATCTTCCGTAGAAGATAGTCACCATGATCATATTTGAACGTGCGTACAATACCGGTGTGCTCAACCTCTAGGCAGTCTGCTGAGATTTTTGGAAGTGGAACCCGGTCACGAGTGTACACATTCACAAGTTCCCACTCGCAGTTGGACCCAATATAAACAACCCAATCTCCATTTGCGCCCGCCCAAGCCTTGCCCTCAAGAGATGGCATCTTAACATCATACGTATCATTATCAAGCAGCATCAACTTGCACAGGGCGAGGCCTCCGTCGTGCCGGCGCCAGTCATCAGGGTCATGGCAAAGAAGATAGGGGAGATCAAACCGCTCCTTGACTCTTGGGTTCCTTGTAATGATGTTATTAGTTGAGTCGAGAATGGGCTTGAACGAACCTGCCATGCTAGCCGAGGTGATGACATCACACTGATCAATGAGTTCCTCCACCACGTCATCTTTCAGATTGGGGAAAGAATAACGGGGCCGTTTCCGACCTGTTCCCTCCATGGAGAAGACGATCGAACAATGGCAGAAGAAAGGGTGAAGGGCTGAAGGAAAATGGAGAGGGAGAGGAAGAGCGTGCGACAACAGTTCCAAATCAAGAGGGAAAGGCGACGAGTCGATGGACGGTTGCCAGTTTGCCACGGTTCACGAAGAGGCGCCCCGGCCTACACGTCCGTTCGGAAATACTACTACTCGCTGTCGTCTCACTGATATGTTGGAATGGGACCACATGTCAACGAAACATGGTCTGTAATTTCTCGTGCAAAATGCGATCTGGACGCGTTGGCCCGAGGTGCCGCATTAGTTTTTTTTGAAAGTTTGCCGCATTAGTTTTCCATATATGATGTGAAAACTAAGCAATGCAAGACAACATGCATGACATGGGTAATAACCCTGCATAGTTTGAGC
>NC_057813.1:122676349-122692781 GCF_018294505.1 Triticum aestivum | reverse complement strand
TGCTTCAGCAGGTAGCATTATCTGCTCTGAATACCTTGTTTTCACTCCAGATAATTGCATTACCTCTTCAAATGGCTGATGCACAGGAAGAGTAGTTGAATATACGAAGTTGTCGACAAATGGAACACGTAATACAAAAAATGATAGCATGATATAATTCACATACATGATGATTGGCGAAACAGCATGGCATTGCATAATTCACATATATAATGCCTTTGCAACAAGATAGCATTCATAATTCACATATATAATGTCTTGCAACAAGATGGCAATGCATAATTCACATATATGGTAATTAGACACTAAACATGTGGGTCTAAACTAATCAAATGACATAGCAATGCAAGATACCATACGCATGATATGAGCAACATAACCCTGTCAAGTTAGAGCATACGCCTTGGGGGGGGGGAATAGGACTGGTCATCTGTCTCTGAATCCTCCTCTGAGGAGCTATCCATAACCAGCGAGATATGCGCTTCGTCAGATAGCATAGTCGGCTATGAAGACCTTGTTTTCACTCCAGAATTTTCCATCACCATGTAAAATGGGTGATGCACACGAAGAGTAGTTGAATGTACTAACATTGTTGACAAACGTAATATGTAACAAAAAAAGGATGGCCTGATATAAATCACATATAACATGACTAGCTAAGCAGGATGGCATTGCAAAATTCACATATATGATGTCTGGCTAAACAAGATGGCGTTGCATGATTCACATAAACGATGAATAAACTAAACAGATGGCATTCACACAAAGCATGTCTAAACTAAGCAGATGGCATATTTGATGTATAAAGTAAGCAATGCAAGGCACCATATGCATGATATAACCAACATCAG
This sequence comes from Triticum aestivum, assembly GCF_018294505.1. Lineage (NCBI taxonomy): Eukaryota > Viridiplantae > Streptophyta > Magnoliopsida > Poales > Poaceae > Triticum > Triticum aestivum. Next base: position 122,691,930 of record NC_057813.1, on the reverse strand, counting down.
CACGCCAAGTTAGAGCGAAGACCTCAGGGGGTAAATAGGAGTGGTCTTCTCCTTCTGAATCCCCCTTAGAACAGATATCTTCCTCTCAGTTACAATCCAAAATGGGTGAAGGGGTGCTGCCTTTGCGCCTACCATGGAGCGACGTCTGCATGAAATTTTATTGCCACACAAGGCTCGTCCCTTTTTCTCTACATGTTCAGTTCCATTGTATACAATAACTGACATGCATAGGAATGAAACATAGTGAGATTATGTAAGGAGTGCATGCAAAAATCCAGAGTGATGGTAGCAACCTGTGGATAGACCCAAAACCAATGATAGTAGGCAGATAATGGCTTGAGTTAAAAAATACACATAATGGCTTCTTTACTGTTTGTTTCCCACCCAACATGAATTTCATAGTAGACACCAGAGATTAACCAGATAGTAGATATATACTATTGATTGCGGCCCCAATATGTACCCCACAACCATTTAAAAACTCAAGTTTGACCATTAGTTTGGAGCTGACTCAGAGTCTAATGGTGAACAGGACGATAAAGTAGCATGTAATATTAAGCGATGCATAATGTAAGCAGACACGAAAGAGTGTGACCTCTCTTGCGGACCCATGTAGTCCTCAAGGTCATCTACTCGGTTGATGATGGTAATGCAATTGTCACGGCTGCCAGCAGCGGGGAAGAAGATCTAAAGCGGCGAAAGATAGTTTGGAGGCCGGATCCCTGTCGTGCTGGATCCTTCTGTCATTGGAGTAGTTGAGCTGGGGTGGACGACGGTGCAGCAGGAGCGGGACAAACCACGCAAGGTTTTCTTTGACAACTATCTGTAAGAGAAGTAATCATGTAATGGCTCGTTTGAATTGGAGGATTCTAACAACGTAGGGATAGGAAATACACAGTAATAGGATAGGAATGCATGTGCAAAATAGATAATTTAAAAACATAGGATTTCTACCAATCTGGGTTTTGGTTCACAAGAATTGGAAGATCACATGATGCAAAAAAGCATGGTGAGATTAAGTCAAACCACAAGAAAATGTACGATTGTAATGCTATTATGCTACTATCTCTTAGTCTTGTGCTTCATGAATAGGAATTTGAAAAGGAGGACAAGTGGATATTAAAAGTCCTATGGTTTTTCTTTCAAGGAGACACTAAAGGAACAAATTCTACAGTTTTCCTTTGCTCCATTCCTTTGACCCAAATGCATGAATAGTAGTACCATAGGAAACTTTCCAATTCCTATGTTTTTCCTTCACTTTTTCTTTCAAGCACTGGCGATTCTAGTAGGCAGGCTTGGTCAAGGAAAAGCTTACACTCAAAAAATGTTTTTGTGGTACTTCTACTACTTTGGACCTAGGCGACTACCCTACTAGCTCAACTCCCAGGCCCATCAATAAATGCACATCTCAAACGCGCAGAGATAAATAATGATGGCGTTCAAGAGAGTCCATCACATATAGCTAAGTTGCCTGGTACCTCACTGCTTGTCATATAGTAGGAGAAACTAATTGTATTTCACGTACTGCGTGTGCTTAGTGGACAATATTATAACATGTAGAGTAAAAAAGAGATGCAACAAGTGTACAACCTCTTTGGCGAAACCATGTCGATCTCAGCGTGGTTGGGTTGGTCGGTGAGGATGATCCGGCTGACTTGGCTGTTGGAGGAGGGGAAGAAGATCTTAGGCATCTTGAGATGGAGCCCGGGGTACTGCTCCGCTGTGATGGAGTGTTTTGTCGTTGGAGCAGCTTTGGTGAGTTGTACGATGCCGAGGCTGAAGCAGGACAGGAGAGACTGTTGGGGAACATAGTAATTTCAAAAAAATTCCTACGTACACGCAAGATCATGGTGATGGCATAGCAACGAGAGGGGAGAGTGTTGTCCACGTACCCTCATAGACCGTAAGCGGAAGCGTTAGCACAACGCGGTTGATGTAGTCGTACGTCTTCACGATCCGACCGATCCAAGCACTGAACGTACGGCACCTCCGAGTTCAGCACACGTTCAGCTCGATGACGATCCCCGGTGTCACACCCTAGCTAGTCATGCATTAGAGTGTTGCATCATGTTTACTCTTTCATCAGAAACTTGAAATGGGGATGACAGAACCCCCAGTCCCCTCTGAAACCAACTAGGGTTACTAAAATAATTTTTCAATGAACCTGAAATGCCCTTCTAAAATGCCCATCATTTTTGCCTTGGTTCAGAACCTCTGCCAAAAGTGGTGCACATTTTCCTAGGCCATCCTAAGGTTTTTGATTTAAATCATAAATATTTGAATTTGGGCATTTAAAATAATATAAAATATTTAAATGCTCAAATATCTCCAAACTAAAATGTTTCATGTTGGAAATAATCCAACTATGGGCCAGAAATAGTTTGGTGATTTTTGGAGTTGCCTAGGTATTTTATTTAATTCAACAAAGTTGCAGATATATTAAATAAAAACAGAAACAGAAAAACTAAAAGGGAGAAGCTTACCTGGGCTCCTCCCTGTGCAGCCCAGCCAGCTGGCCGGCCCAGCCAGCAGCCGGCCCAGCCCACCTCCCTCCTCTGTCGTCTTCGTCCCGACAGAGGGAGGGGAGTGTGGCCGGCGCGCGCGCACGGCCACCGCGCCACGCCACCTCTCTCCCTGCCTGCCTGCCCTCCCCTCCTCGCCTCGGTGTCCCTGGACGACGCCACGCCTCCCCCCTGCTCTCTTTCACTCTCCCCCGGCTCTCCCCTCGCTCTCTCCCTCGCCCGGCCGAACACCACCGTCGCCGCCGTTCGCCTTAGCCGCTGTCTCCGACCACCCCTCGCTCCCCCGACTAGCTCAGGAGCTCCGCCTCGACTCCCTCTTCCTCCCCACCGCTCCACAGCTCCCCGGAAGCCCTGCATCGCCGCCACATCGCCGTTCCCCTCTTCGGGCTCCGACCACCGTCGCCGTCGAATTCGCCGTCTCCAGCGCGTCCCCGAGCCCACTTCGACGCCCACTGCAACCGCGGTGAGCTACGCCACCGTTTCCCCCTCTCCTTCCCCTCGTTCCCTCACCGTAGCCTCCTCCCCACCACGGCCGAACCTCCGCTGTCGCCGAGCTCGCCGTCGACGCAGCTCCGGTGACCATTTGGTCACCCCGGCGAGTCCAACGAGTTCGCAAGACCCCGTAGAGCATCCCTAGCGCCTCGCTTTGCTCGACTTCGAGCTCCAGCACCGCTCCCGTGCACGACCGAACCCCGGCGGCCGCAGCCGAGCTCGCCGCCGTCGACCCCGGCCACCCCGACCCCAACGGGCTCCGCCAAGAGCTGCGGGTTGCCCTCAGCTCCACTCCGGTGGCCTCCGCGGTCCATTTGGTGGCCGAAATGGCCAAAACCACTCCCGCCGCCGCGTCGGGCTCGCCGGCGACTAAACGCCGGCAGCCGACTTTGACTTTGACCACTGGTGGGCCCTGGTTGACTCCCCTGAGTCAATGACAGATGGGGCCCAGCCCTATTAATTAAACAGGATTAGTTTTAATTAAGTTTTAATTAAAATAATCACCCTGACATGCGGGACCCACTGTCAGGTTTGACCCAGACCTGTTCCGTTGACCTGCTGACGTCACACTGACGTCAGGCTGACGCAGTAATTGAATTTCTGGATTTAAATTAAACCAGGAAATTCCAGAATATTATTAAACTTCAAAAATTCATAACTTTTATTCTGTAACCCCAAATTGGACAAATTATATATGAAAAATGATCAGAAAAATCCAATCTATCCATCTGTACTATTTTCATGCATGATCAAACAAGTTAAATTGATGTTTTAAGCAGAACAAGAAAAGGCACTTTAAAAGGCCATATTTGAGTTTGGAATTTGAATCTTTGATTCAAATTTGTTCAAACCCTTCTGGCTTTAGTTGCATTAGCCCAACACACTCATATTGCCATGTTTCATGCATGCATCATATTGTTGCACATTGTTTGGTGATGCTTGTGTATCGATGTCCTTTGCGACAGGTTCTGTCCCCGAGGAGTACCGCGATTACCCTAACGAAGAACCGTATCCGTGCATCGAACCATCAGGCAAGCAACCAACCATTTGATCATATCGATACAATCCCATGTTCTCGCTCCTGCTCTCTTTTACTGCATTAAGACAACGCGATTCAAACTGCTGTGTGCTACGGTAGTTGAACCCATTTCCTCTGCATGACCTGTCATTGCCACAGTAACTAGATGAAACCCACTAGCATGTGTAGGAGTTGATTGAGCCATGTGTATGTGTTGTTCCTACCTTGCTATGCCTGCTATGCTTAGAGTCGTGTCAGGTCTGGTTCATCTGGGTGATGGGCTAGAGTGAAATGATTATGTCGATAATGAGAGTGGTGTGGTGAACACGATTTGGTAAAGGTATCGATGAGAGGCCATGTAGGAGTACATGGTGGGTTGTTTCATTGAAGCCGACCTTAAGCACTGAGATCTGTATGTGTGATTTAAGATACAGCTACTACCATGCATTGGGCCCTGAAATATGACCCCGCTCGACTTCTTATTCACCCTAGCTCTCTGTCCAGGAGTTGCAAGTAGTTTCTGGTGTTTGTAGCCTATTGGAGGCCGTGGACAGCGCTGACCGTAGGGGTGGGCTGTGATGCGGTAGGTACGTGGCACGGTGTACCGAATACCCGTTAGGTATCTCGGGAACCCTGTTCACATCGTTCGGGGCCGTATGGGAAACCTCGGCCGGACTCCCTGCGGATGGAACCTGAATAGGCGATAAACCTGGACTAGAGGCTTAAGTGTTTAGGTAGGTCGTGGTCTACACCCACGTCGGCTTTCGCTTGAAGTCTGCCGAGCACATGTCGTGTGCAGACGCTAAGTGGTGGAAACATGTATGAAGAAGTACACCCCTACAGGGTTAACATGATCTATTCGAATAGCCGCGTCCGCGGTAAAGGACTACTTGGTTGCCTATACAGTTCATAGACAAGTAAATGGAAACTACTAAAAGCCTCAAGATAAGTGTGAGTGCCGAGGATGGCTCTTCCGTAGGAAGACGGAGGTGGATCCTCGGTAGTGTATTGAAGTGGTGAGTAGTGGACTCGTGTGCGCAAAACCATTTCAAGCTGGAGTATCGTAGGATAGTCTAGCCAAGAGTCAAAGCTGGCTTGCTGCAATAACTCCACCAACCCTTCTTGATACTATGCATGTATGTAGGATCTGATGTAAGTCTTGCTGAGTACCTTTGTACTCATGTTGCTATAATCTACATTTTTACAGAAGACGCTGCAACCCCTTCTGATGGGTTCTATGTAGACGTTGACATCAACGAGTAGGCTAAAGACCCAGGTGGTGACCCTGAGCTTGTGATAGACCACGTAGTATAGCTAGGCTTTCCAAGCCTCTTTTATTTTACTAGTTGTCTGTACCCAGACAATGTACTTCCGCTGCTGGCTTGTATGACTGTATGACTTGTATGTTGGGTCGTGAGACCCATACCTTTGTGAATGTTATGTATGGCTCCCTGAGCCTTAAATAAAGTACTTGTGTCATAGAGTCATGTTGTGATGCTTCGTTGTATTTGCACATATCGGGCATATTGTGTGTATGATTGAAATGCTTGGTATGTGTGGGATCTGACTATCTAGTTGTTTATCTTTAGTAGCCTCTCTTACCGGGAAATGTCTCCTAGTGTTACCGCTGAGCCATGGTAGCTTGCTACTGCTCTGGAACACTTAGGCTGGCCGGCATGTGTCCTTCTTCGTTCCTGTGTCTGTCCCTTCGGGGAAATGTCACGCTTTGAGTACCGGAGTCCTGTTAGCCCGCTACAGCCCGGTTTACCGGAGTCCTGCTAGCCCAGTGCTACAGCCCGGACCCACTTGCTGATGACCGACACGTTCGAAGCTGGGTCATGGATGCCTGTCCCTGTAAGTCTGTGCCACTTTGGGTTTACGACTAGTCATGTCAGCCCGGGCTCCTTTTCATATGGATGCTAGCGACACTATCATATACGTGAGCCAAAAGGCGCAAACGGTCCCGGGAAAAGGTAAGACGACACCCGTGGGGATGCCGTGCGTGAGGCCGCAAAGTGATATGAGGTGTTACATGCTAGATCGATGTGGCATTGAGTTGTCACACCCTAGCTGGTCATGCATTAGAGTGTGTGCATCATGTTTAATTTTCCATTTAATTTGAATTGGGGATCTGTGAAACGCTCAGAATCATTTTGAAAATGATCCAAATAAAAATTTCTCCAAAAGGGTCCAAGAAAATGCTCATGTGGCTCTCTGAAAATATTGGACAGAGATAAAAATCAAACCAATATTTTTAGGAGCTCATAGGTATTTATTTTGGGCTTTTGGAATTGATGCATAAATATTTGCATTGGAAATATATTAATTATATATATTAATATATGTCCAAATATTATGCCAATTATAAAGGAGCTCTGGAATAATATATCTAGCCCCTGCAAAAATTGGCATAAGTTAAATAAATGATTTAATATATTATTTAAATCAAAACAAATGTCAGAAATTAGAAAACAAAAAAGAAATAACAGGAGGAGCTTACCTGGGCTCCTCCCTGTGCGGCCCAGCCAGCTGGCCGGCCCAGCAAGCCAGCCCAGCCCACCACCACCGTCGTCCTCCTGGCGCCAGTCGGCCAGGCGTGTGGCCGGCGCGCGCGCACGGCCGGAGCGCCACGCCACCAGCTCGTCTGCCTGCCTCCCCCGCCAGCGCGACGCCGCGGCGTTTCTTCTTGGTGCCGCCCCGATCCCCTGGCCTTATCCCTCTCTCTCCCGTGCTGCTCCCTCTCTCTCTCTCACGGCCGAACACCACCGTCGCCGCCGTTCGCCACAGCAGCCGTCTCCGGCCACCCCTCGCTCCCCCGACTAGCTCAGAAGCTCCGCCACGACCCCCTCTTCCTCCCCACCGCTCCACAGCTCTCCGGAAGCCCTGCATCGCCGCCACGTCGCCGTTCCCCTCTTCGGGCTCCGACCATCGTCGCCGTCGAATTCATCGTCTCCAGCGCGTCCCCGAGCCCCCTAACCATCCCTGCAGCTCCGCGGTGAGCCCCCGGATCGTTTCCCCCTTCTCCCCTGGTCTCTCCCGACCTCTAGGCCCTAGCCCCACCTTGGCCGAGAGCTCCACGCCGCCGGCGATGTCGCCGTCGTGGCCACGGTCACCGTAGCACCCAACCGAGCACACTATCGTGCTCTACACCTCACTAGGATCACGCAGCACACACTAACGCCTCCCCAAACCCTCTGCAACATCGATCCCGACCGCACCCGAACTCCGGCCGCCGCAGCCGAGCTCGCCGCCGTCAACTCCGGCCACCCCGAGCCCAACCACCACCACCAATAGTCGCGGCTCAACCTCAGCAACACGTAGATGCCTTCCGCCGTCCATTTGGTTGCCGGAATGGCAAAAAGCACTTTCGCCGCCGTCTCGGACCTCGCCGGCGTCATGTCGCCGGTGGGGTTTGACTTGTCCGACCTGGGGTTTGACCCCCCAGGGTCACTAACGCGTGGGCCCTGTCGGCCAGGTGGTTAGATTAGCGCTAACTACTGTTAGTCAACCCCCCCTGACACTGACAGTGGGCCCCAGCGCCACTAATCCCTAATTAGGATTAATTTAATCCTGTTTAACCCCCCCTGTCACTGACGTGTGGGCCCCACACGTCAGGTTTGACCTCAGCCAGCCACAGTTGACCACTGACGTCATGCTGACGTCATGCTGGCGCAATAATTATAATTTCTGGATTTAATTTAAATCAGGAAATTCCAGAATATTATTTAAACTTCAAAAATTCATAACTTTTATTCTGTAACTCCAAATTGGACAAATTATATATGAAAAATGATCAGAAAAATCCAATCTATCCATCTGTACTATTTTCATGCATGATCAAACAAGTTAAATTGATGTTTTAAGCAGAACAAGGAAAAGCACTTTTAAAAGGCCATGTTTGAGTTTGAAATTTGAATCTTTGGTTCAAATTTGTTCAAACCCTTCTGGTTCTAGTTGCATTAGCCCAACACACTCATATTGCCATGTTTCATGCATGCATCATATTGTTGCACATTGTTTGGTGATGCTTGTGTATCGATGTCCTTTGCGACAGGTTCTGCCTCCGAGGAGTACCGTGATTACCCTAACGAAGAACCATATCAGTGCATCGAACCATCAGGCAAGCAACCAACCATTTGATCATATCGATACAATCCCATGTTCTCGCTCCTGCTCTCTTTTACTGCATTAAGACAACGCGATTCAAACTGCTGTGTGCTACGGTAGTTGAACCCATTTCCTCTGCATGACCTGTCATTGCCACAGTAACTAGATGAAACCCACTAGCATGTGTAGGAGTTGATTGAGCCATATGTATGTGTTGTTCCTACCTTGCTATGCCTGCTATGCTTAGAGTCGTGTCAGGTCTGGTTCATCTGGGTGATGGGCTAGAGTGAAATGATTATGTCGGTAATAAGAGTGGTGTGGTGAACACGATTTGGTAAAGGTATCGATGAGAGGCCATGTAGGAGTACATGGTGGGTTGTTTCATTGAAGCCGACCTTAAGCACTGAGATCTGTATATGTGATTTAAGATACAGCTACTACCATGCATTGGGCCCTGAAATATGACCCCGCTCGACTTCTTATTCACCCTAGCTCTCTGTCCAGGAGTTGCAAGTAGTTTCTGGTGTTTGTAGCCTACTCGAGGCCGTGGACAGCGCTGACCGTAGGGGTGGGCTGTGATGCGGTAGGTACGTGGCACGGTGTACCGAATACCCGTTAGGTATCTCGGGAACCCTGTTCACATCGTTCGGGGCCGTATGGGAAACCTCGGCCGGACTCCCTGCGGATGGAACCTGAATAGGCGATAAACCTGGACTAGAGGCTTAAGTGTTTAGGTAGGTCGTGGTCTACACCCACGTCGGCTTTCGCTTGAAGTCTGCCGAGCACATGTCGTGTGCAGACGCTAAGTGGTGGAAACATGTATGAAGAAGTACACCCCTGCAGGGTTAACATGATCTATTCGAATAGCCGCGTCCGCGGTAAAGGACTACTTGGTTGCCTATACAGTTCATAGACAAGTAAATGAGAACTACTAAAAGCCTCAAGATAAGTGTGAGTGCCGAGGATGGCTCTTCCGTAGGAAGACGGAGGTGGATCCTCGGTAGTGTATTGAAGTGGTGAATAGTGGACTCGTGTGTGCAAAACCATTTCAAGTTGGAGTATCGTAGGATAGTCTAGCCAAGAGTCAAAGCTGGCTTGCTGCAATAACTCCACCAACCCTTCTTGATACTATGCATGTATGTAGGATCTGATGTAAGTCTTGCTGAGTACCTTTGTACTCATGTTGCTATAATCTACATTTTTACAGAAGACGCTGCAACCCCTTCTGATGGGTTCTATGTAGACGTTGACATCAACGAGTAGGCTAAAGACCCAGGTGGTGACCCTGAGCTTGTGAAGGACCACGTAGTATAGCTAGGCTTTCCAAGCCTCTTTTATTTTACTAGTTGTCTGTACTCAGACAAGTTACTTCCGCTGTTGGCTTGTATGACTGTATGACTTGTATGTTGGGTCGCGAGACCCGTACCTTGGTGTATGTTATGTATGGCTCCCTGAGCCCTAAATAAAGTACTTGTGTCATAGAGTCATGTTGTGATGCTTCGTTGTATTTGCACATATCGAGCATATTGTGTGTATGATTGAAATGCTTGGTATGTGTGGGATCTGACTATCTAGTTGTTTATCTTTAGTAGCCTCTCTTACCGGGAAATGTCTCCTAGTGTTACCGCTGAGCCATGGTAGCTTGCTACTGCTCTGGAACACTTAGGCTGGCCGGCATGTGTCCTTCTTCGTTCCTGTGTCTGTCCCTTCGGGGAAATGTCACGCTTTGAGTACCGGAGTCCTGTTAGCCCGCTACAGCCCGGTTTACCGGAGTCCTGCTAGCCTAGTGCTACAGCCCGGACCCACTTGCTGATGACCGACACGTTCGAAGCTGGGTCAAGGATGCCTGTCCCTGTAAGTCTGTGCCACTTTGGGTTTACGACTAGTCATGTCAGCCCGGGCTCTTTATCATATGGATGCTAGCGACACTATCATATACGTGAGCCAAAAGGCGCAAACGGTCCCGGGCAAAGGTAAGACGACACCCGTGGGGATACCGTGCGTGAGGCCGCAAAGTGATATGAGGTGTTACCGGCTAGATCGATGTGACATCGAGTCGGGGTCCTGACAGCGTTGGCATCAGAGCCGGACTGCCTGTAGGTTCTCCAAGCCAAACTGGTCGATGTTGAGTCTAGAAATTCTTTAGTTATATGTAGGGGAATTGTTTGTGGGTTGGAACGTAAGGCTCTTTTTACTCCTTATACCTTATGACTTTCTGATCTGAGTCAGTCCATTCTTCCACCGGGGGTTAAGGAATTAGGATCTGTTCTCTCTATCAGGATCACGAGTTACTAATCAGTAGTACCTTATAAGTTTGATGGTTACCAGCCTAGATCAGTTCTACTACCACATTATGTTGTTAGAATGGTTTCGGAACTTTGATATGATGATGTTGAGTATGCACGAAATCCTTTGTCAAATGTCTCAATATCCTTTTTGAGCATTTACAGCTGTTATGCTGCCAAAATTTTGCTAGAAATTCTAATGCCTTTGCGTTATAATTGTGCTTTCAGATGGCCACTCGCGACCTCAATCAAGTGGTTCGCCTGACTCGATGCCTAGATGTACCCGGCCATACTGCCAAGTTGGTCAGGGTAATGACTGAGGCTGGATACCGCTGGTATCCTGAGTACACGGTCGAAGAGCAATTCCGAGACTTTAATCAAAGCCAGTACCTCTGCACTGTCAGGATATTTCCATCTTATCCTGGATCCACCGAGCCTCTTCACTGCTCCTATGGACTCGGGGTTACTATTGAGATGGCTGTGCAGGACGCCGCCTACTCTATGATGACCATTATGCGAGTCAGATCTGGGTTATTTCGGGACTCTGATTTCCGGTATATGCCAGGATCACTTCCGGGAGCACAAGGGTATCTCCAGGCTATCTATGCTGACTCCACTCAGGAGGATTCACGGACTCGCACCACTGCTGAGATGCTCGAGGATAAGGACCGTGAAAATCGGGCCTTAAGGTTAGAGCTCTTCAATACCCGTGCTGACCACTGGGCCACTTTGACTCGGTTCGCACCGGCGGTGCAAGCTGGATATTCAGATATGCGCGATCTCTATCCTGTGAGATCTGCTCTGCCAGACGTGATGGTTTGGCGTGATGTAGGAGGCATCACCCCACCTCGCGGTCCCCGCAGGCCACCGTTTGTTGGTCCACGACCTCATCCTAGCCCCTATGGTCCACAAGCTTCGCGAGATCGTCTATTTCCGGATGAACATGTTGAACTTCCAGGCTATGGAGGTGACTTCTACGAGGACTACTACGGATCAGTCTGAGCTAGTAGTAGTATCACTAGTTCGCACTAGCTGTGTCGTCTATCGTCCTGCGTGACTCGTGGGATATGACCTAGTTTGTACTCTTTCCGGAGGTGTAGATAAATAATGTATAGGAGCTTGGAATGCCTTCGATGAGATGTAATCCTCCTTTCACCGTAATAGTACTTCGTTTGGTCTTGTACTAAACCCTGTATGGTGTGTATGACGATGGAATAAAAGAAGCAGTTTCTGTATCTACCATGTCATACGGATGATCATCTTGCATTCCGAGTTATTCCTTACATTATGTATCCTATGTCGGAATTTTACCATCCTGACTAAATCTTTGTCTTGTCTACCTAGGATGGTCAACACGCGCGCTAACCCTGCTTCCCAAGAGCAGGCCGAAGGCAGTGAAGCCAGGAATGAAAATCTGCCTCATCCTCCTTCACTAGCCGAGGTGATGATGGAAGCCGAGAGAAACAAGCGGGAGACAAACCGTTTGTTGGAGCGTATTGAACAGAATACAGCACACCATCAGAGGGCTAACGTGGTGTCACTCAGTGATTTTATCAAATTGCATCCACCCACGTTCCACCACTCCGTCGAGCCTCTCGACGCTGATGACTGGCTTCGCAGTATCTCTCACAAACTGCGTTCCGCGCTGGTAGCGGAGGCTGACAAGGTCACCTTTGCTGCATATCATCTTGAAGGCCCCGCCAGTCTATGGTGGGAGAATTATGGAGCTATGCGCCCAGCGGGCCATGTCACTACTTGGGCTGAGTTCAGCGAGGCTTTCCGTGAACATCACATTCCGGAGGGTCTCATGGACCGTAAGCGTGAAGAATTTTGCAATTTCACCCAAGGCCGACTTTCTGTGGATGTCTATAGCAGGGAGTTTGGTAATCTTGCACGATATGCAACCGAGGAAGTTTCTACTGACGCCAAGAAGCAAGCAAGGTTCCGCAAGGGCCTTAGTCCTGAGCTTCGCCGCGACCTCCGTCTGCATGAGTGCACATCCTTTTCGAAACTTGTCAACAAAGCCATCAGTGCTGAAACTGGTCAGACTGACTACGACGCAACACGCAAGCATGGACGTGACATGGGTTCTTCATCCGGTGCTGGTCCTCAGAAGCGCCGCGTGTGGGTACCCAACACCGCCCTGCCACCCAGGTTCACACCGAGGCCATCTTTCCAGGCGCCTCGCCCTGTTCAACAGTCTGCACCGGCCAAGCCCTATGGGGGTCCAACTAATAATGCTCCTCCACGTACCAGTTCCGTGACTTGTTTCAAGTGTGGGGAATCTGGTCATTATATGCGGGAGTGCCCCCAGACCAACCCCAATCAATCTGCTAAAGCTGTTGGCCGTGGCAAGCCGACAGGAAAAGTGTTTCATGCCAAACCGGTCACCGCTTCACGTGGCCATGTCAACTGTGTCTCTGCCGAAGAAGCTCAAGAAGATCCCAACGTCGTTCTCGGTACGCTTCTTGTTAATTGCCACCCGGCATCTGTTCTTTTCGATACAGGAGCCTCTCATTCTTTTATATCTGAAAATTATGCTCGTTTGCATAACGTTGCATTCTGTGACTTGCCATCCTCTATGGTAATTCAAACTCCGGGATCCAAATGGCAAACTTCTAGAGTAAGCCATGGAAATGAAATCCAAGTCGACAGACTTGTTTTTCTCGCATCTTTGATAGCCCTTAAATCTTCAGATATTAATATCATTTTGGGTATGGACTGGATGTCAGCTCATCAAGCCAAAATTGATTGCTTCTCTAGGACTGTTCAACTCACCCATCCTTCGGGGAAGATAGTCAATGTTTTGACCCGAATAGCCAAGCGACAATTATATTCTCTTAACGCCAGCCCTTTGCCAGACCTTGAGGACGTTCCGGTAGTCCATGACTTCCCGGATGTCTTTCCAGAGGAATTGCCAGGTGTTCCACCTGACAGGGATGTTGAGTTCGTAATAGACCTCATTCCTGGAACTGTTCCGATTGCTAGAAGACCCTATAAGATGGCACCCCTAGAACTAGCCGAGCTTAAGAAACAACTCGATGAGTCCTTGAAAAAGGGTTTCATCCGCCCTAGTTCATCTCCGTGGGCTTGCCCCGTCCTATTCGTCAAGAAGAAGGATGGTACGGACCGGATGGTTGTAGATTACCGACCTGTCAATTTGGTCACAATCAAGAACAAATACCCGCTTCCCAGGATCAACGACCTGTATGATCAGCTCGCTGGATCCTCGGTCTTCTCCAAGATGGATTTGAGGTTGGGCTACCATCAAATCAAAATCAGAAACGGGGACATTCCTAAAACGGCCTTTGTTACTCGTTATGGCCAATACGAGTACACCGTCATGTCCTTCGGTTTAACCAACGCTCCAGCCACCTTTTCTCGGTTAATGAACTCAATCTTCATGGAGTATTTGGATAAATTCGTCGTAGTTTATCTCGATGATATACTCATCTACTCCAAGAACGAGGAAGAACATGCCGAACATCTAAGGCTAGTGTTGAAGAAACTTCGAGAGCATCGCCTTTATGCCAAATTCTCTAAATGTGAATTCTAGTTGTCAGAAGTGACCTATCTGGGTCATGTAATATCTGGTAAAGGTATTGCTGTTAACCCTGAGCGAGTTCAAGTCGTCCTTAACTGGACTCCACCCGAATCGGTCAAGCAAGTTCGGAGTTTTCTAGGCTTAGCGAGCTATTGTCGTCGCTTTGTCGAGAACTTCTCCAAGGTTGCCAAACCTCTAACCGAACTCCTCAAGAAAGATAAGAAGTTCGAATGGACTCCACAATGTGAGCACAACTTTCAAGAACTGAAAAGACGCCTGACTTCTGCTCCCGTGCTGGTACCGCCAGACTTCTCCAAAGACTTTGTTATCTACTGCGACGCCTCGCGACAAGGACTAGGTTGCATTCTCATGCAAGATCGACACGTAATTGCTTACGCTTCACGGCAATTGCACCCACATGAGGAGAATTATCCTACTCATGATCTAGAGCTTGCAGCCGTAGTCTATGCACTTAAGACCTGGCGACATTACCTCCTCGGAAATCGTTGCGAAATATTCACTGATCACCAAAGTCTGAAGTATATTTTCACCCAACCGGATTTGAATCTCAGGCAGAGACGTTGGGTTGAATTGATCACAGACTTCGACTTAGGAATAACCTATACCCCAGGGAAAGCCAACGTTATGGCTGATGCGCTAAGTCGTAAATCTTATTGTAACAACCTGATGTTACAACAAAGTCAACCGCTTCTCCATGAGGAATTTCGGAAGCTTAACCTTCACATTGTACCTCAAGGTTTTCTTTCCACCTTGGTGGCAAAACCTACTCTTACGGATCAAATCATCGCTGCCCAAAAGCGAGATAAGGGGATATCTAAAATCAAAGAGAACATTGCTAGCGGAGGTGCTAGTTGTTTCTCCACAAATGATCATGGTGTTGTGTACTTTGAGAACCGTCTAGTGGTTCCCAAGAACCAGCATCTACGGCAGTTGATCCTTAAAGAAGCTCATGAATCTCCTCTCACTATTCATCCCGGTAGTACTAAAATGTATCAGGACCTACGCCAGAGGTTCTGGTGGACTAGGATGAAAAGAGAAATTGCTCAGTATATTGCAAATTGCGACGTCTGTCGTCGTGTAAAAGCAGAGCATCAACGGCCTGCTGGCACCCTTAAACCCTTAGCTATTCCTGAATGGAAATGGGATAAAATTGGTATGGATTTCATTACCGGTTTTCCCAGGACCAAAAGAGGGAATAATGCTATTTTCGTCGTGGTCGATCGTCTTTCCAAGGTAGCTCATTTCCTACCTGTTCGCGAGAGTATAACCGCTAGTCAGCTGGCAGACTTATACATCTCCCGAATAGTGTCCCTTCATGGTGTTCCTTTGGAAATCAATTCGGATCGAGGAAGTCTTTTCACCTCTCGATTTTGGGAAAGTTTCCAAAATGCTATGGGAACTCGTCTCTCCTTTAGCACCGCCTTCCACCCTCAGTCGAGTGGTCAAGTGGAACGCGTCAATCAGATTCTAGAAGACATGCTTCGAGCCTCTGTTATCTCTTTCGGAATGGACTGGGAGAAGTGCCTTCCATTTGCCGAATTCGCTTACAACAACAGCTATCAATCTAGCTTGGGTAAAGCCCCTTTTGAAGT
>NC_057813.1:122674621-122676339 GCF_018294505.1 Triticum aestivum | reverse complement strand
TTTCCAGAGGAATTGCCAGGTGTTCCACCTGACAGGGATGTTGAGTTCGTAATAGACCTCATTCCAGGAACCGTTCCGATTGCTAGAAGACCTTATAAGATGGCACCCCTAGAACTAGCCGAGCTTAAGAAACAACTCGATGAGTCCTTGAAAAAGGGTTTCATCCGCCCTAGTTCATCTCCGTGGGCTTGCCCCGTCCTATTCGTCAAGAAGAAGGATGGTACGGACCGGATGGTTGTAGATTACCGACCTGTCAATTTGGTCACAATCAAGAACAAATACCCGCTTCCCAGGATCAACGACCTGTATGATCAGCTCGCTGGATCCTCAGTCTTCTCCAAGATGGATTTGAGGTTGGGCTACCATCAAATCAAAATCAGAAACGGGGACATTCCTAAAACGGCCTTTGTTACTCGTTATGGCCAATACGAGTACACCGTCATGTCCTTCGGTTTAACCAACGCTCCAGCCACTTTTTCTCGGTTAATGAACTCAATATTCATGGAGTATTTGGATAAATTCGTCGTAGTTTATCTCGATGATATACTCATCTACTCCAAGAACGAGGAAGAACATGCCGAACATCTAAGGCTAGTGTTGAAGAAACTTCGAGAGCATCGCCTTTATGCCAAATTCTCTAAATGTGAATTCTGGTTGTCAGAAGTGACCTATCTGGGTCATGTAATATCTGGTAAAGGTATTGCTGTTAACCCTGAGCGAGTTCAAGCCGTCCTTAACTGGACTCCACCCGAATCGGTCAAGCAAGTTCGGAGTTTTCTAGGCTTAGCGAGCTATTGTCGTCGCTTTGTCGAGAAATTCTCCAAGGTTGCCAAACCTCTAACCGAACTCCTCAAGAAAGATAAGAAGTTCGAATGGACTCCACAATGTGAGCACAGCTTTCAGGAACTGAAAAGACGCCTGACTTCTGCTCCCGTGCTGGTACCGCCAGACTTCTCCAAAGACTTTGTTATCTACTGCGACGCCTCGCGACAAGGACTAGGTTGCATTCTCATGCAAGATCGACACGTAATTGCTTACGCTTCACGGCAATTGCACCCACATGAGGAGAATTATCCTACTCATGATCTAGAGCTTGCAGCCGTAGTCTATGCACTTAAAACCTGGCGACATTACCTCCTCGGTAATCGTTGCGAGATATTCACTGATCACCAAAGTCTGAAGTATATTTTCACCCAACCGGATTTGAATCTCAGGCAGAGACGTTGGGTTGAATTGATCACAGACTTCGACTTAGGAATAACCTATACCCCAGGGAAAGCCAACGTTATGGCTGATGCGCTAAGTCGTAAATCTTATTGTAACAACCTGATGTTACAACAAAGTCAACCGCTTCTCCATGAGGAATTTCGGAAGCTTAACCTTCACATTGTACCTCAAGGTTTTCTTTCCACCTTGGTGGCAAAACCTACTCTTACGGATCAAATCATCGCTGCCCAAAAGCGAGATAAGGGGATATCTAAAATCAAAGAGAACATTGCTAGCGGAGGTGCTAGTTGTTTCTCCACAAATGATCATGGTGTTGTGTACTTTGAGAACCGTCTAGTGGTTCCCAAGAACCAGCATCTACGGCAGTTGATCCTTAAAGAAGCTCATGAATCTCCTCTCACTATTCATCCCGGTAGTACTAAAATGTATCAGGACCTACGCCAGAGGTTCTGGTGGACTAGGATGAAAAGAGAAATTGCTCAGTATATTGC
>NC_057813.1:122658143-122670181 GCF_018294505.1 Triticum aestivum | reverse complement strand
TTGTATTTGCACATATCGAGCATATTGTGTGTATGATTGAAATGCTTGGTATGTGTGGGATCTGACTATCTAGTTGTTTATCTTTAGTAGCCTCTCTTACCGGGAAATGTCTCCTAGTGTTACCGCTGAGCCATGGTAGCTTGCTACTGCTCTGGAACACTTAGGCTGGCTGGCATGTGTCCTTCTTCGTTCCTGTGTCTGTCCCTTCGGGGAAATGTCACGCTTTGAGTACCGGAGTCCTGTTAGCCCGCTACAGCCCGGTTTACCGGAGTCCTGCTAGCCCAGTGCTACAGCCCGGACCCACTTGCTGATGACCGACACGTTCGAAGCTGGGTCATGGATGCCTGTCCCTGTAAGTCTGTGCCACTTTGGGTTTACGACTAGTCATGTCAGCCCGGGCTCTTTATCATATGGATGCTAGCGACACTATCATATACGTGAGCCAAAAGGCGCAAACGGTCCCAGGCAAAGGTAAGACGACACCCGTGGGGATACCGTGCGTGAGGCCGCAAAGTGATATGAGGTGTTACCGGCTAGATCGATGTGACATCGAGTCGGGGTCCTGACACCCGGGCTCCGATCCAGCAAAGCTTCGGGGATGAGTTCCGTCAGCATGACGGCGTGGTGACGGTGATGATGCTCTACCGGCGCAGGGCTTCGCCTAAACTCCGCGACGATATGACCGAGGTGGAATATGGTGGAAGGGGGCACCGCACACGGCTAAGGAACGATCCGTAGATCAACTTGTGTGTCTATGGGGTGCCCCCCGCTCCCGTATATAAAGGAGCCAGGGGGGAGGAGGCGGCCGGCCAAGGAGGGCGCGCCAAGGGGGGAGTCCTACTCCCACCGGGAGTAGGACTCCCTTCTTTCCTAGTTGGAATAGGAGAAGGGGGGAAAGAGGAGGAAGAGGGGAAGGAAAGGGGGGGGGGGGGCGCCGCCCCCCTTCCATTGTCCTATTCGGACTAGGAAGGGGAGGGGCGCGCGGCCCCTTCCTGCCTCCTTCCCTCTTCTCCCTCGAGGCCCATGTAGGCCCAATAACCCCCCGGGGGGTTCCGGTAACCTCCCGGTACTCCGGTAAAATGCCGATTTCACCCGGAATGATTCCGATGTCCAAATATAGGCTTCCAATATATCGATCTTTATGTCTCGACCATTTTGAGACTCCTCGTTACGTCCGTGATCACATCCGGGACTCCGAACAAACTTCGGTACATCAAAACTTATAAACTCATAATAAAACTGTCATCGTAACATTAAGCGTGCGGACCCTACGGGTTCGAGAACTATGTAGACATGACCTAGAACTATTCTCGGTCAATAACCAATAGCGGAACCTGGATGCCCATATTGGTTCCTACATATTCTACGAAGATCTTTATCGGTCAAACCGCATAACAACATACGGTGTTCCCTTTGTCATCGGTATGTTACTTGCCCGAGATTTGATCATCGGTATCCAATACCTAGTTGAATCTCGTTACCGGCAAGTCTCTTTACTCGTTCCGTAATGCATCATCCCGTAACCAACTCATTTGGTCACATTGCTTGCAAGCTTATAATGATGTGCATTACCGAGAGGGCCCAGAGATACCTCTCCGACAATCGGAGTGACCAAACCTAATCTCGAAATGCGCCAACTCAACATGTACCTTCGGAGACACCTGTAGTACTCCTTTATAATCACCTAGTTACGTTGTGACGTTTGGTAGTACCCAAAGTGTTCCTTCGGTAAACGTGAGTTGCATAATTCTCATAGTTACAGGAACATGTATAAGTCATGAAGAAAGCAATAGCGATATACTAAACGATCAAGTGCTAGGCTAACGGAATGGGTCGTGTCAATCACATCATTCTCCTAATGATGTGATCCCATTAATCAAATGACAACACATGTCTATGGTTAGGAAACATAACCATCTTTGATTAATGAGCTAGTCAAGTAGAGGCATACTAGTGACTATATGTATGTCTATGTATTCACACATGTATCATGTTTCCGGTTAATACAATTCTAGCATGAATAATAAACATTTATCATGATATGAGGAAATAAATAATAACTTTATTATTGCCTCTAGGGCATATTTCCTTCAGAGACAACGTCAACCTGAGTAGAATTCTAATAGCATCTCCAATAGATGACGTAAAATACATAACCACAAAGTGCTTGATGTAAAATACATTAGCCGCTCATCTATGAACTTAACTGTCGAAACTGAATTTAACTGTTAAAACTGAACTTAACTGTCGAAACTGAATTTTGCTGTCGAAACTGAATTTTACTATCAAAACTGAACGCACTAGTAGCAGAAAAGTAGTAGCAGCTGCGCGTGCGAGAACCGGGGCAGCTGGTTGTGTGGCAGCATCAGGTGAGGCTACACGTCAGTCGACTAACTTTTTCCTCTCTAGTCAGTCGATTTTCCAGCCGTTGGATGCGAAATCAAGGGCATGCAATTCATCTTCAACATCCACCCCCCTGAGCCTCTAGCCACCACCGGCCAAACAACCGCCAGCCCACCTCCCGCGACTGGTGGTGCGCCGCGCCGCCCGCCCCAAAACCATTCCCCACCGCCGGTCCGCCGCCGTCCCGGCCATCCCTCTAGGCCCCCCCATGCCGAGCTTTTTCTCCGGTGATCCCCACGCCATCGCCCCACCACCGCTGGCAACCACAGATAGTGGGGTACCTCTTCGGCGAGCCCCTCTCCCCGTCACGGCTAGTTCTTCCTTAACTCCGGCGAGCCCCCCCACCCCCTGAAAATCGACTGACCCAAAAGTCGATTCAGTCGCCTGAAGTGTAGCTAAATCGGAGCAGCATTGCAAGCAAGAGCAAGAGCGAGAGCAGCAGCGTGAGCAATAGCAAGAGCAGACCAGGCAGGGGACCAAGAGCAAGAGCAGAGTAGTAGCATGAGCGAGAGCTAAAGTAGCAACAACTCCTACTGATGTGGACGTCACCGCGGAGGGAGCGACATCGTGGAGGAAGTGGCCGCAAAGGCCGCCGTGGATGGAGTCGCGCCGTGTCGGCTCGGGACCGAGCGCCGACAGCACCGTGAGATCGAGTCAAGAATAAAATGCGACGATTAGTGTACAACCTCTTTGGTGGCGCCGATTAGGCCGAAGCTTCTTCCGAGGAAACGATGATGATGATGGTCTTCTGATGGTGCAGTTGAACATGACGGTGTGGGAATGGAGGTGGCGTGAAAGACGAGGGGAACGTCGGGGCAGCTCCTTGGAGGTGGAGGACGGGCTGGCTGAACCGGCGGGACGACGAGATCGATCATGGATCCTCATCTCGTATGGTAGATGAGGGACGTCGAGGTGTTGCTGTGGACGACGTCATCGGGGAAGAGGCTCCAGCTGGGTGGTGGACGGAGGAGGGTGTGGGGATTCGCGTGTTTTTGCAGCCTCGGTGTATGAATGGCTGGGTGGATGGGATGGGAGTGGGGAACCATGGCTTAGGGACGCACTTCTCCGAAATGTGGGGTAAGTTACGAAAGTACCCCCACCGATTTGAGCTAGGCGGTTCTTTCAGTTCAGGGGTATCACGGGCATTTCGTGTGTCGGGATTTCACAAGAGGTGGGAGTTTTCGCGCGCGTTGTAATTTTGGAATAGCAAGGCGCGGGTTGAGATGGAGGGAGTTGTCGGAGCACAACGAGACAAAGATATATCTTAAATATTTCAGGGTAACAAGGCGCGGGTTGAAATTTCCGGACAAGCCTAACATGTACTATACCAAATCAATTCGCACTTCCGTCGATGAAAAAACAAAAAGAAATCAATTCGCAACACACAAGAGAGTCTAGTCCCGTATACTATACCAAATCAATTTTCACTACAAATGTCATTCAAAGCTTTGAATTCATGTTATGTTCAATTAAAATATTTTGCTACGTGTATAATGCATGCAACCTGCTACTCAAATGAACGTTTAAGTGCATACCAAACGTATATACTACCACTTCAATATGAACTAAATTTGAATTCGTTTCTCTATTTGAATAAGATCTACAATAATGATTGTTGTGAAGTCAAACCATTTGAATTTGTTTCTCTATTTTAATAATATCTACAATCATCATTATTTTCAAGTTAAACCATCGTTTGTGTATTATCTTCACAGCACACCACATGATTACTCTTGAGTTAGATATGAACTATGTGTACTATATGAACTCGAACTCGATTTTTTGAATCCACTTTATGTTGATTTCAAATCACAGTACATTTCAAGCTCTAGCTAGATCTTTATAATCTAAACCATGTCTTATATGTATAATATGTTTATCACATAATGTATGGTGCCCCGCCCCCTACGCCTACAAGTATTTAGATGTGAGTTGCAAACACCACACATTACCACAAATTCAAATAAAATATGAGATTGTTCGATATATAGTATTGTTTAGATTGTTCAATATTTAGTTGTAAGCTACAAACGCCACACATTATCACAAATTTAAATAAAATGTGAGACTGTTCGATGTATAGTATGGTTTAGATTGTTCGACATTTAGTTGTGAGTTGCAAACGCCATGCATTACCACATTATGGTATAACATGTGCAAAACCACAGCACGAGTTTCATCGCTATATTCATGCATGCATATGTTTATAACACTATGATCTCCTATTCAAATATATGAATCCACTTTCATATAAAATTATGATCTTTGTTAGCCTCTTACACCCACACAATCCTCTAACCTTTGTAGCTAACACTAACTTTCTCTCGTGCATGCACACGCCCTCCTCGCCCTCCTCCTCCCTCAGCATTCTATCCATCATGCACATTAATTTTTTTTCTTTAGGTCGTTCTCCCACAGTCTCCACAACTCCTTTCCAACACACACCGATCGATAAACCTCTCTAGCGATGTCTGCCTACAACATACACACGCACCTTCCATCTCCTCCTTTCTGTGTCCATGCCTCGTGTCTCTCATATGGTCCCACACACGTGTAAACTCTCGCCCCTCTTTTCATTGATCTCACAACCGCACACTCCTCCACCTATATAGCTAGTAGATCGGCCTCTCGCACCACCTCCTAGCTCCATTCTCTTTGTTTATCCGTCTCGCTGGGCCTTATTTTCCTCTAACAAATGTATGTACACCGAACGATCTCCCGCTATACATATAGCTAGCTAGGTCCTTATAACTCGTTTTTCCCACGCGTCGATCGATCTACCTCATTAGTTATGTCTCTCCCTTCCTCCGACAAACAACAATTGATCTACCGATCTAGTTAGGTTTGCTTACCAAACACATGGTTCCCCTTCATCATCCATGCATGCGTCCCGACACATCTATCACGCACAGGCACACACATAAACACACCCCCACTCTTATTGATAATATTGTAGTTCTACCCTCAGTTTGTCTAGTAGGCCTCTCCCACCATCTTCGAGAAGCAACTCCATCACCCATCTAGCACTCTACCCCTCTCCCTCCCTCCCTCTCTCTCTCTCTCTCTCTCTCTCTCTCTCTCTGTCCCATCCTATTTCCCGTCCTTCTGTTATGTATGGATGTCGACCGATCTCCCTCAAGACATAGTTGGGTCTCTCCTTCTCAACACATATACGAGTTGTTCTACCTCTCTAGTTAGGCCTCTGCCTCCCCCCACCCCCACACACACCAATACATCGAGCGCTCTAGTAATGTCTCCCTGCCACACACAAACTTGCCCTGTGCCCTCTGACGTTCCGGTAGGTCAATCGCCCTATATCTTTGACTTGCACACACACAATTTCGATGGCTCTCTTCATCGATCTCGCACCCACCCACTTGATCCTCTCTTCGACTCTATCGATATCTATGACCCCTCCCTCTCTTTTCGTGGATCGCCCACTCTATAGTGGAGGCTCCAGGAATTTGCAACCGGGTATTCATGTGTATTCATTTTGCCAAAATCATTGTCGTTTTTCGAAAATTGTCACTCTTTTGTCAAAATCAACACTGTTTTGTAAGAATCATGGGTATTCACATGAAGACCCAAGAATACCCCTAGCGCCGCCCCTGCCCCTCTATATATGATATGGATAGGCCTCTATTTCACACACATTGCATGCAAAATTTTGTTTGAGATGTCATCAACACATATTCCCACAAATACATTCATGAAATCACCCCCCCCCCCAAAACAAAAAACACTCACGAACGCACATGCCATCTGTCTAGGTTTGTATCTCTCTCACACACACCCACGTAGGTGGGGGACGTGCATGAGGAGAAGAGGTGCACGCACTGCGCACGTACTCCCATCTCTTTCCCAACCACACCCGCGCGGGTACACGGTGGAGCTCATTTCTGTACGAAAAGGCATCCCACGTGGTAATTTGACACGTGTACTCGTTGTCCACTTGATGGAGGATCGTCTACCACGGGTGAACAAACAAATTGCAACTTGACGCGTTTTGTTAAAAAAGAGGCAAACCATGTGAGGCCTACCTTAGAGGCAAGGCTCTATACACTGGAGTACTTTTGATGTGTCCCGTCAACTCGCAGAACGAGGAGAAGCTTGCTTAGTATGCCATCTCCCCCGCCCATGGGCACGGTGGCTCGTAGGATGAGGTGAAGCTTGCTTACTAGTATGCCTTATGCCCGGTCCCTCGCCCACGTGCGCGGTGGCTCGCGGGAGGAGGAGAAAATTTTACTACTCCCTCCGTTTACTCCTCGTCCCTATCTTGGTTGGAGAGATTATCATATTGTTTGGAATATATGTCCTTTAGTAGATTTCAGTATGAACTCCTAGTACATACTCCAAACACTGATGTATATAGACGTATTTTAGAGTGTAGATTCACTCATTTTGCTTCGTATGTAGTCCATATTGAAACGGACATAATAGTACGCACTCTCCCTTGCCCCTCGACCCTCGCCCACGTGGTGGACGTGCAACAATTCATTCAGTCTCATATAGCCAGAACGATATATACTGCAGTACCATTATTGCTCGACTTCCCGAAGAGGCGAAGAGCCAATCGCAAGGTTAATATTTTGGAGATGCCAAGCGCAAGGTTTATAGGAGAACGAGTAGTAGGTGCCACGTCATTTATAAATAAAGTTTTTTTCTTCAGTGGCACGTACGCAATATAAATAGGTTCATATGGAGAGAAAAGGAAACCGCTCCACTATATACATACGCAGGACGAGCCTACACGGTTGCTTGCTGGGGTTGCTCTCTTCACACTCTCTCGCACAAAACGACTTTGGTCACATCTCTAACATCCCGGTGGATCACGTCCGCCGGTGGAAGGGGTGGATGCTTAGTGTAGATGCGGTCACCATGGCCGACGGTGAAAACCCACTGTCGGCACGTCCCGATCAGGGGTCCCCGCCGTTCTCTCTCACAAAGTCGGTGAGGTTGCCTTTGTCCCTTTCTCACTGCCATGACGTGGGCAGTTTCCGCCTCCTGCTGCCCTCCTCTAGGTTGAGCTACGTCCCGACATCCCTCAGGTACAACTACCTTTATAGCCGGCTTGCACCACTGCTCCAGCTGCCCACATCACTCCATGTGGATATTTCTCTACTTCTTTGCCCCGCACATACCTCTACTCGCTTCTACATACTGTATGTGATGAGTTTATATCTCATCAACTAGTCCCAATAATCTTATTCTAATCACGCTTCTTCAATTTATTAGCCACAGGGATGCCCATCTCGATTTTGGTGAAACTGCACAAAATGATCCGATGATCAAAGGGTTGCAAACTTCATTTCTTCGGAATCTCCAACGTTGCGAGCAAATTAAAGCCTGGTTAGGGTTTATAGTTCAAGGGATAGGGACTGCATGGATCATTTTTTCTTTAGCTGTCTCTGTTCCAAAATAAGTGTCAACTTTAGTAGTAGTACAACTTTGTACTAAAGTTTGCATAAAGTTGAGACACTTATTTTGGAACGGAGGGAGTACATATTTGCTATGATCTGTCAATCATTGAGATGCAATAGCATGCATGTTAGTCTCCTTTGTATTTGATGAAATGTTGCAACAGGAAACCTTGGATGCAAGATACATGAAATAGAAGTTGGAAGCTTCATAGCATTGTACAAATTTATCTCGCTGATAAATTACATTACGTGCTATACTAGTACTATGTAAAGAGGCTGGTGTCGCACGGTGTCCAAAAAATATGGTGATAGTGTGAGGTGGGCCATGTAATCACTGAGCCTGCGTGTTTTCACTGCTCTCACACTCCTTCGCTGTAAGAATGGAGAAAATTATAATCTAGTAGTACCTCCTTTCGCCTAAAGCGTGGGACATCCAGCAGTCCTACCACCTCAGTGATAATGATCAATGAGCCGTCAAATCACATAGACCTAGCAGTAAGTTGGATGGACGAAGCAAGCATCACTCTTGAATCCGCTTCTCCCTTCAACGCAGGCGCCAGTGAGAGGTTGCGTCCACTCTGCCCGAGCATGAATGCGGCACCGATTCTTTGGAGCGATGCTGACCATTTCGGGCGGGAAGTGCGCACAGGCGATGGAGGGGCTTTGGGTGGACCAGGCTTGTCAGGAGCGGGCGTGGCAGCTGTCCGCCTGTCCGGACCGGAAGCCCGAAAACAAGAGGATGCACCGACTCTCGTGGCTAAATCATACACTACACACCATCTCTCTATAGGAGTAGGTCGATGTGTCGCTCTCTCTGACACACACATGCTGTTAAACACACACACACACACACACATAGAGAGATAGAGGTTCATAGAATAGGAATATCATGCGAGTGCGAAGCCACAGGAAGTGAGATACAAATGGAGTACGTACAAGAAGAGAAGAGGTGATGAATATTCCATCAAACCTGGACTGAGGATTAGTACTCCCTCCGTCTAGGTGTTAAGTCATCTTAGGAAAATCAGATATTCCCAAAATGTTTAGGCGTCATCCATTAACTTCGCATCTCAATCCCCTCCTGGCCTCGTTGCTAGCGAGCGTTCTTACTTAGGGAGCGTTTGGATCCTTAGCAAGAACAACTTATAGCCTAGCCGGGCAAGGTTAGGCGTTTGGAACTGTTAAAATATGTTAGCTTTTGTGGGCCAGCTAGCTTGGCTGGGCAAGAAAAACCTTGCTAGCTCAGGAGAGCCAGATCGGCTCGCTTCCGATGGCAAACTTTGCGTACTCACCACTATAACTAGACTAAGCAATGTAACCAAACGCTCCTTAATCTGCCTTGTTATCTCCCCTGAAAACCCAATGCATGGAGCACAACTACACATTGACCAGTCAAGAAATCAAAGTCAGCTTGCATGCAAGTTAATATGTGGCCCTGCATGGTAGCTAAAACGACATCTCTTAATTGTTAGGATTAATTGTTGTGTTTAGAGACAGAAATCAGGGCTTTGATTGGAGGAAGGACCGGTCAAGTTTCTCCTCCTCCAATCTGCTTGCACCTTGGTCCCGCTGCACCTTCTAACATGACTTATTACACCTAGACAGAGGGAGTAGTACGAGATACGGTGGCACACTGACATAGGTCGAATACAAGTGCCCAAAATTGTGTGCATGTTATAATAAGGATTCAATAAAAATAGTACGTGAGCGAACAGATGGATCAATTGGACAGTGTTCACGAGCAGCAGCAAGATGTGTGAGGTAATATCCCATTGAGGTAAGATAAGGATATTTCACAACTGTTGGCCTATATTTGCCACTTTCATCAGAAAATTAATGTCATTGTTTAGTGTTATACTTGTGCTCCCTAATTGACATGCCAAATCTTACATTGAACGTGAAGCTTGTTTGTCATTGAACCAAGTGATGAAGGGGAAGAACAAGCGGAAGAAAAACAAAAATCAACTCCCGGTGCTGTAATGAAGCACTGGAACTATGATGACACAAGTAATGATATAGTTTTGCATCTTTATTTATTTCTATGGCTAGAATGAGCAATTGTTTTCCCACTGATTTGATGCCACTCTTAATGTAATATGTAATTATCTCGACTTGTGCAAATAGGGATCTTCTTTGAAGATACCATATATTTTAGTGGAACTGCACAAAAAGATGTTGGAAACATTAAACTAATCGAGGAGTATATAGTAAGCATGGCAACCACAGTAGATAGCAACAGATGGTTCCAGAGAAGTGCTTGATCTGCATGCTCTACACAATAAGCCTCCTGTCAAAGGTTGGTACTCGCCCACGGATTTCATCCATATGATTGAGCTTTGTCATCTCTATTGGTGTTGTGCTACTATTTAGATACTGTCATGATAAAGTGGTATTGTCCTTGAGAAGTGCTTCATCTGTGCTGTTTTAAATATTTCCTTTCCTTTTTTTCGAGCAAACAGGGATGCTAGCATTTAGTTGTCCTCTTGTCTTTGCACAACAGTATCATCCTCCTCTGAAGAAGAATATGGAGTACGTGAAGTGAATAGTTCCGATTATGCCAGGATGAAGAAGCCATGTCTATCTTCTCATCAGAAGGAGCAGTTGAAGGATGGTTACATTACTCCCCACAAGACCAAACTAACTTCAGCTCAGAAGGACTGACAAATATCCATTTTTTTGCTGTGATGCGCAAGGACAATGTTGTTCTAGGATTCTTTCCAGTGAGTTCCACTTTTTTAAAGTGTGCTCTATATGGACCATGTAGGTGCCTGTTTGAACTGTCAATTCATAGTACATATTGCTTTATACTCGTCACTTTTTTGTATTTGTGCAAACTGGGGTGCTCAGCTTGATTTCAATGGGAACTGCACAAAATGTTCACGAATACATCAAATCATTCATTTCCACCACAAGAAAGGTGGTCCCGATAAGTTCAAGGCGTTGCAACATATAAGGGCTTAATCATACAAGCTACGAGCGAATTTGGTTGATTTTGGTGGAACTGCACAAAAAGAACATCTGGTTTATTTAGCACGAGGTGCCATGCCAATGTCTGAACTGATGGCAAACCCTGACCATTCCACAATCGTAGGCATTTGATATTTTGGAATGGGAAAACCTTGTCAAAGTTTGGTCATTGGTGTACGCAAAACAACATGCATTTGACATTTTGGAATGGGACAACCTTGTCAAATTTTGCTCACTGATGTTAGCAAGAAGACATGCTTTTGGTATTTTCGAATGGGACGCCCTTTGCTGTCAGCAGCGTCGATCGATTTTTCTTTATTCTTTAGTTGTGAAGTAAATATTGGCTCTGACATGTGAATCGCTGAGATGCATAATCATCAATTGTTTTGAGTATTCTCTATGAATTGCCAGGCATGTGTGTTTGATTGCAATCTACAGGAACGCTAAAAAGCTGCTCAAACTCTTTGTACTCCCTCTGTTCCTTTTTACTTTGCACATTGTGAAGGTTCATACTTTTTTCTATAAGATTGGTCAAAGTAGAGATACTTTGACTGCAGACAAAACTTCTATGCAGACTAAAAAGGACCACAGCGAGTACATGTGAAACTGCTGCAACGAGGTGATCACCCTGGGAATAATGCTAGTATGTATTGTTTTGCATGTTCATCCAATGCCAGTGATACAAGAATTCGAACTAATCAAACTAAATTTATTCATACACAGTCGGATTTCATATAAACATACCGGATGTCATTACATTTCATACATTCTTCAACTAAAAAGGGGTGCGCTGGAGGTATAATTAATTAACCGAAGCTACCCACCTGTGTTCGGCTCAGCCGAACAGAAGCTTCCTCTCCAGTAGACTGAGCTTCGGTGACTTTACTGTAGGTGCAGTTGCATAACTGACATGTGGCCCAGATGGTTGTTGGGCCCACGTGGCAGTCAGCCAACTGCACCAGCAGTTAAGTAGAAGCATCGTCCTTCTCCAACATAGCTCTCCGACTCCAAGTCGCCGCCAAGAAGCTAATCGGCCGTCAATGGTCAACCCACCTAGCTTGGCTTCAACCGGAGGGTAGCAGCGGTGGCCTTACTTGGACCTGAGCAACAGTGTCCTACCGTGTTCTACTCTTCCTCGTTTTCTGTGTGGCGTGGCCTCGTTGGCAGCAGGGTGGGGCCACAACAGAGCCGGTGATGTCCTCTGTCTCGTTGCCGGCGGGGCGGCGCCTCGGTGGAGCGGGGAAAATC
>NC_057813.1:122620936-122657847 GCF_018294505.1 Triticum aestivum | reverse complement strand
CCGCCTTGGTGCCGGTGGGGCGGGGCCTCGATGGAGCCGGCAGTGTTCGCTGCCTCGTTGTTGGCGCCGCCGGGCCTCGACGGAGCAGGGCCTCGTCACACCAGCGGAACAGGGACTCGTCGGAGCCAGCATTGTCTTCTGCCTCGTCCTCGGTCTTGCCAAACAGCACCTCACCCGCTTCATCGCCCTCTTTGTAGGCGGCCACAGCCTCCGCCACCCGCATGCGGTACCGCCAGCGCTCGAGGCGGCCCTCGCGGGCAGAGCGGTACGAGTCGAGCAGCGCCTCCTGCTTCGCCCGCTCCGCGGTGATATGCTCCTCCGCCTACAGGTGCTCCTGAAGGAGATGGTGGTTGTAGGCGGCATTGGTCTGCGCCTCCCGGAACTACTCCTCACGCTTCTGCCTCACCATGTCCATGTATTGGGAACGGGCCTCGCCGATGGTCATGGTGCAATGCACCGGCGAGGATGGCGTAAAGGAGGGGCTTGGCGCCGGATCATCGACTACCATGTTCTCCATTGGGACGTCGTCGTCCTCCGGCTGCCTGCCGGCCAGCCAGCCAGCAACAATGGCTGCCATCTCCTTGTGGTCCATCGTCCGCCCGTCCCGAAGAGCACTAGAGTGCGAGCAAGCCATGGTGGGCAGTATTGGTGTGGACAGGAGAAAGGGAACAGAGGCGGATGACTGCGGCTATGGCCGACGCAGCAGTTTATATAGCAATAGTGGGTGGCAAAAGGACGGACGTGTGGCGTCGGTGTAGCCTCCTCAGCAACCGCGTATCGTTAATGTGGGCGGCAGATGGACGGACGGATGACACTTGTGTCGTTTGAAGGCGGAGCAATCGCCTACACCGGGATGCGGGGCGGGCGGCGCTGATCGTTTCTGGCGGAAAGCGCGCGCGGGCGAGGGAGGCGGTCTGGGTGGGCCAGGGCAGTCAGACTCGTGCTTGGCAGCGGGTCGGTCCAGCACACAGACATGTTGGCTCGCCAGCGAGCTCGCTGAGCTGAGCGACGACAATCAGACGATGGACGTAACTTCTGACTAGGAGCCGGCGCCACTGTCCAAGCCGGTTCATGCCGTGTTCACCATAGAGCAGGTGCGGACGCACTTTGACGCCCTAATGGCGGAAGAGCTACCAGCACATGAGGACCTGTGTTGCAACCTCCGTCTCCTCAACGAGCACCAGTGAACAAGTGAACAACAATGCCGTCGCGGACATGTGGCCCTATGATCTTGGCTTCCCAAATGAGCAGCAGGCGCTGTATTAGACCATCCGTAGGGCCCGAGAGGCCCTCTCTGTCGTCCTTTGAGTTGTTGCGCTCGCCGTGGCGCCGCGTCTCGTGTTGTTAACATGGTCAACGGACATGAGGAATGAGGAGATGACTTTACTTGGAGAGGATGATAGTGGGGACCCACCAGGGCCATAGCCGCACGTACGCAAGTGCCTCTTATTATATACAATTGTACCTTTTTTGCTTCCTCCTGGTTTCCTGACATCACGGTCCCACACCATTGTCAACCTATGTAGTCAATAAACGAGAGAACTGCACAAGGAGTGGCAGACAGCTGGGACCAAGCAGCTCAAGCAGTATTCGTGTTTTTGAGGTGTGAGCACTGCAGAGTTTTTCTTGAGCGATGTTTTTGTTGTTGTTCAGAGGATAGCAGGGTATTAACTGGGCAGGTTGTGGCCCGTCTATCCCAGGCCAGATATCCAGCCTAGATATTAAATTTTTTTCAAGCTGAAAATGGCTAGCCCGGCTATACTTGATTTTGAGAAATACCCAGGCAAGGTCAACTTGTTATTCTCCTCCCCGCTGGGCTGCAAATCTTTCCTAGGAGGGATGCATTAGGCTTAACAAGAAAATGGGCTTTAAGAAATAATAAATGGGATGTAATTATAAAAACTAGACAGTAACTATAAAAAAATGCACCAAACACGTGATTACTTTATAAAATATTATTTTTGGATTTTGAAAATTTTAATTCCATTAATTGTTGCGCGCACAATGTTCGTTGGATTTTTACGTAATACAAATTTATATTGAAATTGTATTTAATCTGACTAGAAATTTTGGGATAAAAATATTTCTGATCCCATCAAAATGTGGGAAATTTTATTGAATTCTGTTTTGAACGGTTGGTTGAAATTATTAATTGTTGTCCTAGCTAGAAAATTGGCTATACTTTTAACAAACTGTAAATGGGCTGTAGTAAATTCCATTAGAATTCAAAAATGGGTTGTACATTCTTACAAATCTCAAATGGGCAATAAGTTCTCTGCCACACACTTGTGGGCCTACTAAATTGAAGTCTCCCCTAAAAAAATAAGTTGACGCGTATGCGAGGCTTTGTCAACTTATAGTCAACACACGGTTCTAGTAGCAGTGGCCGTTGGATGTCCGTCCAACGGATGTCATGCTTCTTCTTCAATCTCGGATATTCTAGCTTCACCCTCCCAAAAAATGATTCCTCCCCCTGACATCTAGGGTGCACCGTTTCGGAAACTGACTTGTGGGCCTACTAAGTTGACGGGGATGGAGGGCTTTGTAAACTTAGTCAATATAAACGATTCTAGCTGCAGTGACCGTACGATGTCCATCCAACTGCCGTCGTGCTTCTTCAACCTCTGGTCTTCTTGCTCCAGCCGCCCAAATCAACACCGGTCATGCCGCCTGCTCCTGCCTCCCATGGCCGGTTGTGATGCCGTGGAGGCCTCACCGCCCCCTACTACTCCCATCGCTGGCCAGGCCATCCCTCTACTGACCCACACCCCCTGTTATTCTGCAGCGACGACAGCCTCACACCGCAGCCGAACCAGTGAACCCTCGTATTCTTCTTCGTGTGGGCTTCCACTGCCGCTTCTTCCCCGGCTCCGCGTCATCCCCTTCCTATGCCTTGTCGTCGTCCACCGCCCTGGTGCTCTTGGCGCGGCGTGGTCAACATGGTCAAGGAATGACTTCCATCAGAAGAGTACTGTACGTGGAGAGGCTGATAGCTGGGTCCACGGCAGCCGCAAGGAAGTTCCTCCTTATTACGCGCAAAATAATTATTCCTCCACCTGACAGCAGGGACCCACCGGACGGGCCATCGTATTTCATGAAAAAAATGGTTCCCCCCTGACTGTTGGTACCCATAAGCTACATCTTCGCACGCAAGGAAGTGCGTCCATATTACGGGAAAAAAAGATTCGCCCCCTGACTGCTGGAACCCACTAGCTACATCTTCGCACGCAAGGAAGTGCTTGATAGTCAGGACCCACCTGGTCGAAGCGTACATATCATTGTCATTCTGGTTGCGAACGTGTACGTACATACTGGTCGATGTAGAGGCACGCATGTGTCGTAGTATAGGCGCGCACGTGTCGTAGTAGAGGCGCGCACGTAGCATGTACACGTACATACAACGGCCATGGTGCAAGAAAGTAAATACGGCCATGTACGTACATACGGGCGGGGTCTCGAACGCCTACTCGCGCATACGTACGGCCAGGGCTTGTGTACATGGCTGGGTCGGAACAGAGAAACTGCGTCGTCTCGTGTTCATGGGGAGCCAACTGGCTCGGTCGAAACAGAATGCGTCGTGTTCATTGGGAGCCAACCGGCTTGGACGGAATAGCCGATGGAAACGAGGCCTGGTGTACCGCAGAACGGAGGAAACAGCCTTGTGTTCGACCGACCATGGTCAAAACGGGATCCTGTTCATCAGGAGGGGTCTGGTGTAACGCAAAACGGAGGAAACGGACTTCTATTGGACCTCCTACGGTCAAAACAGAGTCCTCTTGATCGGGAGGGGTCTGGCGTACCACAAAACAGAGGAAACAGAATTGTGTTAGAGCTCTACGGTCGAAACGGGGGGTCCTATTCATCGGGAGGGGTGTGGTGTACCGCAAAACGGGACTCCATGGGATACTGTTCATCTCCATCATCAACTTCCTCTAGCCTCCACGGGCTACTGTTCATCCACCATTGACCTCCTCCAGCCTCCACCTATGACTGTTCATCCACGGGCTCCTGTTCATCTAGCCTCCACCGCGCGCTCCTCCACCGGCTACTGTTCAACTAACCCTCTCCAGGGGTCCTGTTCAACCACCCCTCCACGGGCTACTATTCATCCAGCCCTCCACCGGCTACTATTCTACCAGCCCTCCACCGGCTACTGTTCAACCTTCCCTCCACGAGGTCCTGTTCATCCACCCCTCCACGGGGTCCTGTTCATCCACGCCCAACCAGCTCGATCGATCGGGGTCCTGTTCATCCAGCAGCAACACCACGGGGTCTTGCTCATCCAACCCCCCCCCCCCAACAACGCTAACTGTTTGTCAAGGGAAGGAGGCAGCAGGTTTAATCAGCTTCAGTTAGCAGTAGTAGCGAACGAAGGAATCGCTCGATCGGGTTCAGTTAACAGCCATCGATCGATCACTCGGGTTCAGTAATGCGTAGCCTGCAGTGCAATCGCTCGGGTTCAGTTAGAGCCCAACGCCTCACACCCATGCGCGTACGTGTACAAGAGAAATGCGCATCGCTCGGTCCCCGACCACCCACCGTAATCGGGAACTCCCTGATATTTACCTCGCCCTTGCTTCTACCACGGGTTTTTCCGTCATGAACGGCCCAAAGAATGTCATGCAGCTGCGTCTCCGGCCCGCCCAGGACCAAAAGTCCATTTTTGTCATGATTTTTTGTCATAGAAGTAGGAGCCACCACATCTATGATGATACCAGGTTTTGTCACAATTATCATCATAGAAGTGTCATAAGTATGACAGAAAAAATTCGTTCGACCCAATATGTCTGTCTTTTTTTTGTAGTGTATGTTCAATTTTGTTGTTGTTATAATAATCAACATGATGCTTCTATGTCCATATTTTTGTTTTTATTGACACCTCTATCTCTCAAAGCATGTGATCAATAGTAATATAGCATGGTTTTTACGCCCAAACTACGGATGTCGTGTTCTCCACAGGGACTAGGCGACGGCAACAATGCTCGGCTAAAGCTAGGTGACAGAATTTAGATGATGAAAGAAGAAAATACAAATCTAGAATGATGACAAATAAAATGACAAACGGCACGAGGAGATTAAGATTGAAACTCGCTCCTTTTTTGGTGTTTTCATATCACTTGAGAAAATTGAAACTACAGACGAACATCCTCAACAAGGGGAATTAACAAGACAAGACCACATATATGTATATATCTAACTAGCAAATATGAGACAAGGTGGGAACACGCTAGTACGACAGGGACAGAAATATATCACAACAAAAACATATATATATATATATATATATATATATATATATATTCACACTAACATCGTTAACACGGAGACTGGAAATTAAATGTTCATACATCTGACTTCTACAGAGATTAACATCGCTAGAAAATTCACAAGAAACAATATGAATTATTAAAAGCTACTAGCTGTCAATTAGTCACACACACAAATCATATATGGTTTGGATTACACAAGACGCGGTACTAGCACTAAAATGATCAACATAACAGCAATACGAAACCACATGAAACATATATCACGAACATATACGTCACGGGTACTAGAGCTAAAACAAGGACTGAAAACTGAACACTATTCAGCAAGTGCAATATATAAATGACAGGTTTGGCTAGATCTCATACATAGAAATAGAAGGTCATAAGCATCAGTACCAATTCTCACTGATCAACAAAATTATAAGAACAACTAGATGTCCCTGGAATTAACATATCTCTTCATCACACACTATCAA
Source organism: Triticum aestivum (assembly GCF_018294505.1). Classification (NCBI taxonomy): domain Eukaryota; kingdom Viridiplantae; phylum Streptophyta; class Magnoliopsida; order Poales; family Poaceae; genus Triticum; species Triticum aestivum. Next base: position 122,652,101 of record NC_057813.1, on the reverse strand, counting down.
TACTTATGAAGTACAAACACACACAATCTCACACACACGAACACATGAGATGAAGTGGTTCGGAGTAGAACTTCAGCAAGTTAGGAGCAGCAAGAGGGCGCTGGGGAGAAGAAGCAGCAAGAAATAGGAGCAACAGCAGTTTTGGGGAGAGGTAATAGCAGCCAGCAGTTGGTTCAGAGAAGGAGCAGAGGCGTGGGGCAAGGGAGTAGCAGCAGGTGAAGGAGAAGGAGCAGCAGTATGGTGGCGCTAGGGAGAGAGGAGCAGCAGTTTGGGAATGGAGCAGAAGCTTGAGGTCCCGGAGAAGAAGCAGCAGAGATCGAGAGAAGAGGCCGCAGCAGTTTCAGAGAAGAGGAGAAGCGGCTTGGGCGCAAAAAAGGCAGCAGCATCAACGTGAAGGGAAGAAGCAGCAGGGGGAAAGGAGAAGAAGATCAGCAGCACGGGGGCGCTCACGCGGAAGACCAGACGCCCATGACCCTCTTGTCTGGTCGGGCGTGCGAGGTGCAGCAATGGCTGGAGATGGTGGCGGTGGTGGATGGATTTGGTGCGGTGGAGCTAGTGGAGGCGTGGGGAGGAGCTGATGGCGCTGGCGCGTGTGCTGGGTGGCGCCGTGGTGTTGGTGATGGCGCGGTGGCGCGACGCCACGCCGGCCTGGCCGCGGCGGCGGCCGGAGGTGGAGAAGAAAGGGATCGGGGGAGAGAGATGAGATGCCAGGCCTAAGGGGAATTGTGTAGTGACCTAGGGATTTTGATCCCCTCACGGCAGATTTTGATGTTTGCACATGGGCCCTCCTACTATCTTCTTCCTTCCCAAGTAGATCCCCTCTCTTCTATAGTTATCCCCTTTGGTTACTTCTTGTCGTCACACACAAGCCCTTCTCTCTTCTCGTTAGCCACATAGTAGAAATCTTGACGATTATAGTGCCTTGCGCACTTTTCTGCAAAAGAAACAAATGACAAGTAAATGATCTTTTATATGATTTTCATTCAAATATATCACAACTCATAGCAAGAATGGATGGATATATCACGATAGATGCTAAATTTGAGTGCAAAATTATATATATGAAATGCACTTATCAAGTTCCCCCACACTTAAATCTTTGCTTGTCCTCAAGCAAAGGAATATGACAAAGGCAAGATAATGAACAGTAAACTGAGTAAGGAATGTCCTGGTAAAATAGATCTCCAAACAAGGCATGCTTCAGACTTAGCTAATGAAAATTAATGGTTAGGAGTGCTACAAAGCAGTAGGATACTAGTAAGCATGACCATTTTAAACTTTTACAGAGATAAAAGAGGATCAACAAGTTTAAATGATGACTGCGCCAAATGGTTCCTAAAGAGAGCATGATCCCAGGAACAAAATGAACTGGAATTAAATCTTGTGATCAAATCACTTATTTACAGAGATAAAGCAATGATAATATTATTATTAGTATCACCATAGGAACATACCACCGATCCCGAGAACATGGTATACACCTGGCTCGACCAATTATTAGTTTTTTTGTTTGTCTCCCAAAGGAACATACCACCGATCCCGAGAACATGGTATACACCTGGTTCGACAATTACATTTTTTATTATTAATTACTGCCCAAGCTAACCCGATTTCACATGCCACCGATCCCGGGAACATGACATGCTACTATAGGTAGTCAGACTTATTTATTCATTATTACTTATCTTAAATGAACAACACATAAGCACAAAAATAGGAATCATCACTTCTCCATGTCTGGTTCACATGCTACCGATCCAGGGAACATAGCATGCTAATCCATAGTGGTTAGGTGATTGCTCTCAATGGGAATACACTTAGCACAAATTCAGCATCTAAATGTGGTGATCTAAGTGTATCGAGGTAAAAGCAGAAGATGATTAAGTTTTCTAGTATACTAGGGATTTGAGCACTCAAAACTAATAACTTCCACTACTTTTAGCAAAGCAATCATTGTATAGATCACTAGTTTACCAGGCATTCAACACTCAGTTCACATATTCTCATCAAGCACCATATGTCAAGTAAAATTCAGTGGGGCAACATTTAAGACATGGCTTAAGCAACCCAAATAACATTTGATTTCAGCATGTATCAATGGATGATATACTAGGAATGGGTCATGAAATAGCTCGCTGGGTTTTCATAGGAAGTAGCACTCGCTCGATCACCTCACCAATTGCAGCTCCTCTCCTTTTGCTTCTCTATCCTCATGCCTGCTCCAGCTTCTCCCTTCCTTGTGTGTGCCCCCTTGCTTCTCCTCATCCCCATGCTCTGAGTCCACCAGGGTCCCAAGGAATGTCACCTCGAACCTGGTCAGCATGTAATGGATCGTGCACAAGCAAAAACCTGAAAGCACACTCAACAACCAAGCCAATACAAGTGACAGAGAGAATGCTCTCTAAGTCATTGATAGAGTACCCTATCATATAAGTATATCTATTGATCAAATCAGGAACATGTATCAACAACAAGTCACATGGGGCATAGGCAATATCAGCGATATGACATGTCTTGTCTAGAAAGCTAAGATCATACCTGAGATAGTTAGGAAGAAGCTTCAGGACTACCTCAATTGAAGATACCAAGTGAGGTGTGGTAGTAGAAATTTCAACCGGACTCATGTCAACAAGTGAAATAGTAGCGCTTGGCTCCTTGACATCTGAATCCACCTCACCATACTCAACCATGAAGCTCTCCATCTCAGGCTCAAGTGTTGAGGAAGCAATGCGGCTAACATCATCGAAGGTGAACTTCTCCATATCTGGCTCTAGCAGCACATGATCAATATCAACTAAAGGTGACTCCTCAATATCAAAAACAACTAACTGCAGCTCTGGCTCATCCATGGAAGAATCATCACAATGCAAACCGAATCTCCAACACTCGTATCCATATGATCTGTAGCGTGTGTGTCAACTAGAATGGTGTCATCATCGTCAAAGATAATCCATGCAAGCTCAATCTTGTCACACTGAGATAGAGGTTCAGGGTTCTGTGTAAGAATTGGTGGCTGAGGTGTAGTGATTTGTTGCAAGCAAACCAATGAATCAGACGTGGGCTTCTTATTGTACCACTGAAGTTGGTGGAAAGCTATGCTCTCAATCAGCAGAAAAGCTTCATCAAGTGTCTTGTTTGTAATAGATCCACCCGCTGCCATATCGACATAAGCTCGAGTGTTCGAAGTCAATCCTCTATAGAATATCTGCAGCTCTAACCATCTCTCGAGCCCGTGGTTAGGACATCTCCTGAATAAAGCCTTGTATCTCTCCCAACCATCATACAAGATCTCGCCTTTACGGGTACTAGAGCTAAAACAGGACTGAAAACTGAACACTATTCAGCAAGTGCAATATATAAATGACAGGTTTGGCTAGATCTCATACATAGAAATAGAAAAGGTCATAAGCATCAGTACCAATTCTCATTGATCAACAAAATTATAAGAACAACTACATGTCCCTGGAATTAACATATCTCTTCATCACACACTATCAATACTTATGAAGTACAAACACACACAATCTCACACACACGAACACACGAGATGAAGTGGTTCGGAGTAGAACTTCAGCAAGTTAGGAGCAGCAAGAGGGCGCTGGGGAGAAGAAGCAGCAAGAAATAGGAGCAATAGCAGTTTTGGGGAGAGGTAATAGCAGCCAGCAGTTGGTTCAGAGAAGGAGCAGAGGCGTGGGGCAAGGGAGTAGCAGCAGGTGAAGGAGAAGGAGCAGCAGTATGGTGGCGCTAGGGAGAGAGGAGCAGCAGTTTGGGAATGGAGCAGCAGCTTGAGGTCCCAAAGAAGAAGCAGTAGAGATCGAGAGAAGAGGCAGCAGCAGTTTCAGAGAAGAGGAGAAGCAGCTTGGGCGCAAGAAAGGCAGCAGCATCAACGTGAAGGGAAGAAGCAGCAGGGGGAAAGGAGAAGAAGATCAGCAGCACGGGGGCGCTCACGCGGAAGACCAGACGCCCATGACCCTCTTGTCTGGTCGGGCGTGCGAGGTGCAGCGATGGCTGGAGATGGTGGCGATGGTGGATGGATTTGGTGCGGTGGAGCTAGTGGAGGCGTGGGGAGGAGCTGATGGCGCTGGCGGGTGTGCTGGGTGGCGCGGTGGTGCTGGTGATGGCGCGGTGGCACGACGCCACGCCGACCTGGCCGCAGCCACGGCCGGAGGTGGAGAAGAAAGGGATTGGGGGAGAGAGATGAGATGCCAGGCCTAAGGGGAATTGTGTAGTGACCTAGGGATTTTAATCCCCTCATGGCAGATTTTGATGTTTGCACATGGGCCCTCCTACTATCTTCTTCCTTCCCAAGTAGATCCCCTCTCTTCTATAGTTAGCCCCTTTGGTTACTTCTTGTCGTCACACACAAGCCCTTCTCTCTTCTTGTTAGCCACATAGTAGAAATCTTGACGATTATAGTGCCTTGCACACTTTTCTGCAAAAGAAACAAATGACAAGTAAATGATCTTTTATATGATTTTCATTCAAATATATCACAACTCATAGCAAGAATGGATGGATATATCTCGATAGATGCTAAATTTGAGTGCCAAATTATATATATGAAATGCACTTATCAGCATGTGGACAGGTTTTTCGATTTCGGTTTTCGCTCAAGGACAAGCGGGGTATAAGCTTGGGGAGTTGATACGTCCATTTTGCTCATGTTTTCTTACTGTTATTTATAAATTTTTAACCATAATAATGCTTTTTGGAGTAATTCTAATGCCTTTTCTCTCATAATTTGCAAGGTACACACCAAGAGGAAGAATTCTGGCAGCTGGAAATCTGGACATGAAAAAGCTACGTCAGGCTACCAATTCTGTACAACTCCAAACAAGTTGAGCCTTCACGGAGATTTTTTATGGAACATTTAATAAATATTGGAGCAAATAACTACTAGAGGGGCCCCACCAGGTGGGCACAACCCACCTGGGCGCGCCAGGGAGCCCAGGCGCGCCCTGGTGCGTTGTGCCCTCCTCGGCCCACCTCCGGTGCCCATCTTCTGGTATATAAGTCATTATGACCTAGAAAAAATAAAGGGAGAGACTTTCGGGATGGAGTGCCGCCGTCTCGAGGCTGAACTTGGGCATGAGCACTTTTGCTCTCCGGCGAAGCAATTCTTGGAGAGGGCAATCTCCATCAACATCTTCACCAGCACCATCCCATCTCAAACCCTAGTTCATCTCTTGTATTCAATCTTGTTACCGTAACTATAGATTGGTGCTAGGGGGTGACTAGTAGTGTTGATTACATCTTGTAGTTGATTACTATATGGTTTATTTGGTGGAAGATTATATGTTCAGATCCATTATGCTATTTAATACCCCTCTGATCATGAGCATGTTGATTATTTGTGAGTAGGTACTTTTGTTCTTGAGGTCACGGGAGAAATCATGTTGCAAGTAATCATGTGAATTTGATATGTATTCGATATTTTGATAGTATGTATGTTGTGATTCCCTTAGTGGTGTAATGTGAACGTCGACTACATGACACTTCTCCATATTTGGGCCTAAGGGAATGCATTGTGGAGTAGTAAATAGATGGTGGGTTGCAAGAGTGACAGAAACTTAAACCCCAGCTTATGCACTATTCCGTAAGGGACCGATTGGATCCTAGAGTTTAATGCTATGGTTAGAATCTATTATTAATACTTTTATCATAGTTGCTGATGCTTGCGGTAGGGTTAATCATAAGTAGGAGGTTTGTTCAAGTAAGAAAAGCACCTAAGCACCGGTCCACACAAATATCAAATTATCAAAGTAGTGAACACAAATCAAACCAACATGACGAAAGTAACTAGATGAAATTCCCGTATACCCTCAAGAATGCTTTGCTTGTTATAAGAGACTGTTTTGGCCTGTCCTTTGTCTAAAAAGGATTGGGCTACCTAGCTGCATACTTATTGTTAGTATCGTTACTTGCTCGTTACAAATTATCTCGCTATCAAACTACTCGCTACTTACAGTTTCAGCACTTGCAAACATTAACTTACTGAAAACTACTTATCATTTCTTTCTACTCCTCATTGGGTTCGACACTCTTACTTATTGAAAAGAGCTACAATTGATCCCCTATACTTGTGGGTCATCACTGCTCCTGACGCGCACCGCTAGCCCTGCTGCCCCAGCGCCCGCTCCTCGCTGTTGCTCCTCGCCCCTACTGTGCTAGCGAGGCCCCGCTCGTGAATGGCCTCTCCTGCTGTCTGCCATAGCCGCTGCGGCTGCCCCGCTACACCTGCCCGCATGAGCCCCACGTGGGCGCGCGTTGCTCCCTCACATGCCTCCACTCGCAGGGCGTCGGGCGCTCCCGGTGCTCCGCTCCATGGCCGCCGGCGCCTCTCTACCTGCGTGAACAGCCGCGGCAAGATGGGGCAGGCCCCTGGTAATTAGATTATTTACCTAACTAATCTAACTACTAGGCACTAACAGCTGGGCCCCCACTGCCTAGTTAAACTAAAACAATTAAATTGGATTAGATATAGACCATGACAAGTAGGACCCATTTTCACTATTTACCTGTTGACTAGTCAGTTGTTGACTGGGTCAACCCAGCCCCCTGGCCCCACCTATCATGCACTGTGGCTAGAATAGCACTAGGTGACAAAGTATATTCTGTTATTTCAAATTTAAATTAATTCCAGAAAATAAAAAAATGATTAAAACTTCGGAAAATCATATAAAATAAACCATATCTCGGATCGAAAAACTTTGTACGTGAAAGTTGATCAGAAAGATGAGACGAACCCAGATACACTAACCACATGCATGTAAAGTGCCCCTAACTACCTGAACATGGAACCATCCCCCTCCGGTTCATCTGTCTTATAGACATCCGGAACCAGGAAAACTTTCCCGTTAAATTCCCGCTCCGTCTGTAGCACTTAGCATTGCACTAGGGCACCCCTGTACTGCTTATTACCATGCCTTTCTATGTGATTGCTTTTATTGCCGTTTATTTATTTGTTTCCTCCCCTCTTCTCTATCAGTAGATCCCGGTACCGATGTAGTCCCCGAGGCCGACGCAGCTCCGGAGTACGGCTACACAGTAGACGACCAGACCCTTGTCATAGAGCTTCCAGGCAAGCAAACACCATTGTTCATTCCGATATCGCCCATTCCCTTCTCTCTTATGCTTGCATTAGAACTGCTACCACTTTTGTATGATCCTACTCTAATGCATAGCCTATTTTTGTTACCTGCCTTCATACCTTGCATGCTTATTCTAGACTGCTTAGTATAGGGTGGTTAGAGATCCATCTATGACCCTCCCCCCACCATGTCCCAGTTGCCCCCGCTTTATTTTCGATGACTCAATCAATATGATCGACGTCCAGGCCCCGACACCGCACATCACCCCCCTTTTTGTTACGACACTACTGGGTTACTATCGATAGCCGAGGGTGATACCTTGTCAGCACTTCTGATGTTAACCTTGTAGGTTAGTTCATCGGTTGTGGTCATCGAGGGTGATTCCTCCTTCACCACTCCCGATAACAACGCTGTTGTGCAACTCTTCAAGAGTGGACCTCGAGGGTGATTCCTCCTAGGTTCACCTTGACGATTACATCAGGTGGAATTCCATCACGGGTGATTCCTCAGGATTCCCCCTTGGTGTTTTGGACACATGGTTACTATGGCTTTACCACATAACCATGATACAAAAGTTGGTTCGGCCCTGAGGGGTACCTGCGCGAGCATATTTGCGAGTGATGTGGAGTCGAGTTGACCTGGAAGGTGCCCGTGAGATAACTATGTGCCATACCCGGGCATTCTTAGCCCTTGCCGCAAGTCCACCAGATGGCACGGCGGGGTCACAATGATAGTGAGTCTCTGCTAGTTACCGCGTGCTCCTAATTCACTAACGTTTTGGATATTTGACCTGAGTAGGCCTCTGGCCTTTTTCCCTCTAACCACCACGCAGGAATAAGTATGGGCACTCTGCTTCGTATGTATCAGCTGAAAGCTCAACGGACGTTAGCGACTGAGCGACGCGCGTTGGGTTGGACTGCGTAAGCACATGCCTTTTTAAGGAGGTAGCTAGGTTTGCTCACCGGCCGCATACGCAACATGCAGGAGTGCAAAGGGTGATGGGCTCAAGACCCCTGCGCGCTTAGGATGTAGACCGGCGTGCTAGCCTCTCTGATGAGCCTAGGTAGGACTACGGTGTGTTGATAGGCCGAGGGCGGTCATGACCTAATGGTGTGTCCTGCCGGAGTTGATCGAGCATGTTGGGTAAGTTGGTGCACCCCTGTAGGGAAGTATTATCTATTCAAATAGCTGGGTCCACCAAATATTTGGGGTAACTCCGCTTCCAATGACCATTTCCTTTGCAGTAGAAGCACTTAGTTTCAGGCTTAGGTCCATCTTTGGGCTTCTTCACGGGAGTGACAACTTGCTTACCATTCTTCTTGAAGTTCCCTTTCTTTCCCATTGCCCTTTTCTTGAAACTAGTGATCTTGTTTAATCATCAACACTTGATGCTTTTTTCTTGATTTCTACCTTCGTTGATTTTAGCATCACGAAGACCTCAGGAATCGCTTTTGTCATCCCTTGCATATTATAGTTCATCACGAAGTTCCAGTAACTAAGTGATGGTGACTAGAGAACTCTGTCAATCACTATCTTATATGGAAGATTAACTCCCACTTGATTCAAGCGATTGTAGTACCCAGACATTTTGAGCACATGCTCACTAGCTGAGCTATTCTCCTCCATCCTTTTAGGCGAAGTACTTGTCAGAGGTCTCATACCTCTCGACACGGGCATGAGTCTGAAATACCAATTTCAGCTCTTGGAACATCTCATATGCTCCGTGGCGTTTCAAAACTTTTTGAAGTCCCGATTCTAAGCCATAAAGCATGGCGCACTAAACTATCAAGTAGTCATCATATTGAGCTATCCAAACATTCATAACGTATCCATCTGCTCCTGATAGGTCTGTCACCTAGTGGTGCATCAAGGACATAATTCTTCTGTGCAGCAATGAGGATAGACCTCAGATCACGGACCCAGCCCGCATCATTGCTACTATCATCTTTCAACTTAGTTTTCTCTACGAACATATAAAAAACTTAGGGAAGCTACAACACGAGCTATTGATCTACAACATAATTTGCAAATACTATCAGGACTAAGCTCATGATAAATTAATGGAAAAACTAACGCCCACACATGTGGGCGTTTGCAGATCGCCCACACGCCTCCATCACCACTCATTTTGCCACGTATGAATATGACATCAGCAAAAATCTTTTTGGTTTTCGGCTTAAAAATGTTTTCTCTCCTAAATAAAAAAGCGAACTAAAAATTCGTTTTAACCATTAAATCCGTCTCGACGAGATCTTCAAAACTAGACCCCATGTTGATATGTTTCGACGAAATTTTTTTTTGCCCAGAAGTTGCCATGATGTTTACACTATAGTTGCCATAGTGCTTAAACTAAAGTTGCCATGTGGCAATTTTAGTTTGTAGATCATGGAAATTTTAGTTTTTTTATGATGGCTGAGGGAGTCCTGGATTAGGGGGTGTCCGGATAGCCGAACTATCACCGTTGGCTGGACTCCTAGACTATGAAGATACAAGATTGAAGACTTCGTCCCGTGTACGGATGGGACTTTCCTTGGCGTGGAAGGCAAGCTTGGCGATACGGATATGTAGATCTCCTACCATTGTAACCGACTCTGTGTAACCCTAACCCTCTCTGGTGTCTATATAAACCGGAGGGTTTTAGTCCATAGGACGAACAACAATCATACCATAGGCTGGCTTCTAGGGTTTAGCCTCTTTGATCTCGTGGTAGATCTACTCTTGTACTACCCATATCATCAATATTAATCAAGCAGGAGTAGGGTTTTACCTCCATCGATAGGCCCGAACCTGGGTAAAAACATCGTGTCCCTTGTCTCCTGTTACCATCCGCCTAGACGCACAGTTCGGGAACCCCTACCCGAGATCCGCCGGTTTTGACACCGACATTGGTGCTTTCATTGAGAGTTCCTCTGTGTCATCACCTTTAGGCCCGATGGCTCCTTCGATCATCAACAACGACATGGTCTAGGGTGAGATTTTTCTCCCCGGGCAGGTCTTCGTGTTCGGCGGCTTTGCACTACGGGCCAATTCACTTGGCCATCTGGAGCAGATCGAAAGCTACGCCCCTGGCCATCAGGTCAGATTTGGGAGCTTAAACTACACGGCTGATATCCACGGAGACTTGATCTTCGACGGATTCGAGCTACAGCCAAGCGCGCCGCACTGTCTCGATGGGTATGATCTAGCTCTGCCACCGAACAGTGCCCTGGAGGCCGCACCAGCGTCCGCTCCGACCCTTAGCTCGGAGCCGACTTCGCCGATCGAGGACGAGTGGCTAGACACCGCCTCGAGGGCTATGATTTCTATGGCGATTGAGCCGAAAACCATCCATGTCCTTTGCAAAGCCCGTGACTCTGAGGTGCCGGACTCCTCTCTGGACTCTGAACCTCCCGCACTCCTGCCAATCAAATCCTATTGGGTGCCGGTTATGGAGTTCACTGCCGCGGACACCTTTCCGCACTCGCCCTTTGGCGACATCCTGAATTCAATAAAGTCTCTCTCTTTATCAGGAGAGCCCTGGCCGGACTATGGTCAGGAAGATTGGGATGCGGACGATGAAGAAATTCAACACCCACCCACCACCCACTTCATAGCCACTGTCGAAAGTTTAAACGACGTGCTTAATTTTGACTCCGAAGACACTGACGGTATGGACGACGATGTAGGAGATAACCACGAACCAACACCTACAGGGTATTGGACAGCCACCCCATCTCATGATGTATTCATGGTGGATACACCTAAAGGAAGTGACGACGAGGAACAACGGGACGCTACGAAGGATAAATCCCTCGAAAAGCAATCAAGACGGCGACGAAAGCGCCACACAAAGTCCCGCCTCGACAAAGACGGCGGCCATACAGACCCAGCCATAGAGCAGGTCGAACCGGTGGACGACGAACATGCCATTGAACAGCCGTCCGAACAGGACAACTTGGATAAACAACCCGTCCCCAGCGAAGATAACAGTCCGGACGATCTCACACCGGACAAATTGTTGGAGCAGAAGAACCTCCACAAAAGGCTCGTCGCCACTGCGCGTAGCCTGAAAAAGTAGAAGCGGAAGCTCAAAATAGCGAAACATGCACTCAGAATCAGATGGATCAAAGTACTCAACACCGCAGACAAATACGGCGACAGTCGCCAAACAAAGAGTTACCCGAAGCGCAAACTACTGCCCGAATTCGATGAGGAGGCCTTAGAGCCCGCACAATCAAAGAACAAAGAGGCCGCCCGATCGGATAGATGACCACATGACAAGCATAGAGCGGCAAGCAGCGCCGCACACAAACCGGCACACGATCCGCATAATGATTCACATCAAAAGGATGGCCCAGTTAGATCCATCTACGGGCCAAGAAAGCAAGCTCTTCTAAGCAACGCAACACGCCAAATATCCGGATATCACGGCACACCCAAATACAGGGGAGCCACACACCCCCTATGTTTCACCGATGAGGTGCTGGATCACGAATTCCCAACGGGATTTAAACCCGTAAACATAGAGGCATACGACGGAACAACAGACCCAGGAGTCTGGATAGAGGATTACATCCTCCACATACACATGGCTAGAGGAGATTATCTCCACGCCATAAAATACTTACCCCTCAAGCTCAAAGGGCCAGCACGGCACTGGCTTAAAAGCCTCCCTGAAAATACCATTGGAAGTTGGGAAGAGCTCGAGGATGCTTTTCGGGCAAATTTTCAAGGGACTTATGTCCACCCTCCGGATGCAGATGATTTAAGTCACATAACTCAACAACCCGGAGAGTCAGCCCGCAAATTCTGGAATAGGTTCCTCACCAAAAAGAACCAAATAGTCGACTGTCCGGACGCCGAAGCCTTAGCAGCTTTCAAAGACAACGTCCGAGACGAATGGCTCGCCAGGCACCTTGGCCAGGAGAAGCCAAGAACAATGGCCGCACTAACAAGCCTCATGACCCGCTTTTGCGCGGGAGAGGATAGTTGGCTGGCAAAATGTAGTACCAGCGACCCAAGTCATCCGAAGTCAGAGATGGAAACGAGAAACTACGACGCAGCAAGGACCAGCGCCGGACAAGGGGAAACAGTCCGAAGAGCACGGCAGTCAACGCCGGATTCAAAAGCTCTCGACAGAATTATAAAAAACTGCCCCTCAAGGATAACAGCCACGAGCTATCCAACTAAAACAAAATCTTGGACAAAATATGCCAAATCCATAGTACCCCCGGGAAGCCTGCAAATCATACTCACAGAGATTGTTGGGTTTTCAAGCAGTCCGGCAAACTCAACGCCGGACACAAGGGGCTCGACACACCAAGCGAAGACGATGACGAACCCCACAAGCAGAGCACCGAAAAACAAAAGAATTTCCCACAAGAAGTCAAAATAGTAAACTCACTTCAAGTGACAAAAGGGAAAATCAGAACGGCGCCCATAGAAATACGCGCCGCACGGCCTATCCCAGCGGAGTCCCGACATTGGTTGTCAAAACCAATCACCTTTGATCATCAGGATTACTCCGGACGTATCCGGAACACAGGATGGACTTCCCTGATATTAGGTCCTATAATCGACGGACTCCAATTCACAGAAGTCCTAATGGACGGCGGTAGTGATCTAAACCTGCTATATCAGGACACAATCCGCAAAATGGGGATAGACCCAACCAAAATTCGCCACAGCAACACCTCCTTCAAGGGGGTAATGCCAGGCCTATATGCCCATTGCACGGGCTCCCTACTGCTAGAAGTTGTGTTCGGCTCATCCGACAACTTCCGCCGCGAAAAGTTAACCTTCCACATCGCCCCATTCAAAAGTAGTCATCAAGCACTATTGGGACGTGAAGCTTTCGCCCGCTTTAACGCAATACCGTATTATGCATCACTTACACTTAAAATGCCCGTTCCACGCGGCATCATCTCATTAAAGGGAAATATCAAGTGTCACTTGAGCATGGAAGAACGTGAGACTGCTTGGACAGTCACACACTAATCCGGCTCCGCTAAACCAAGCACCTGAATAGGTCATTCGGACCCGGGATACGGCTAGATGAGTCCGGCGTAATCATATGAAGGCCTACTAACCGCACACCCCCGTACAAGGGGCTGCATGCATGTACAACAAGAGACAATAAAACTCAAATTTTATTCGCTTTTCGGATCGTACTCCTTTTATTTAAACATAAAGTACATTTTTCGCACAATCTTTCTTCAACTAAGTTCTTCTCCTTTACAGATGAACACCGTGCTACACCCGTCCAGGATACGGCACAATGGAGACACAGGCGCATACGTGCAGTAGAGACCCGTCGCAAGGATTCTTTTCAGATTAAGACCCTGCGTAAACCTTTTTTACTGTCTCTTGTTGGTACACATCCCCCGGTTTCTTGCTATAACCGAGGAGGAGGCTGGCGTTTTGGCATCAGCCGCGTCAGAAATTTTTGCGCGTACCTGGACACCAGGGGCTTAGGGCATTGTTCTGCCCGTTTTCATAAAGACCGAATACCTTAGGGAGTGTTCGGCGTCTCGAGTTAGGCCCTATATGCATTAGCTCTGAATCATGTCTTTGCTCAAATGTTGGGTTTTCCAGGCTCCTGTGTTTTGCTGCCTAACGTTCCGTTTTATCGGCTAACGCGGCACCAAGAGAACTACTGCGATTGTGCCCCGGTTCGTCCTGGCGAGCACCTTAGTAGAGAAAGCCGAAAACTGACTGTCATGATATAGCGTGAGACTGGTCAACCACTCGACGACCCACCGGAATGTTTAGAATTCCTCCGCATTAACGAAGGACCGTTTCCTGGTCAGGCACATACGCGCCCCGAATTCGGAAGAGCGCGGTGCCCCTAGGGGCTATATAGTAGCCCCACCATCGAACTCCTATGGCTAAGTGAAAGTAATAAAGCATTATAGTCCGGTTGCCTAGTTTGCTATGCTATCACCTCCTTTACAGGACCAAGACGTTGGATTAAGTGTGAAGATGTGCGTTTTTGCAAACACCCCCGCACTATGTGCGTGGGGGCTGAAGCCAAGGACTGCCATCTTTCAGGTTATATACACATATACATTAACGGCCGCACAGGAGGTACGTTACTACTTGCACGCACAAGTATAAAAAGCCCTTACATTATATCGAAACATTGTTTCGCAAGTCATACATGTCATTTGAATATAATATCCTTCGAACACTGCGTCTCTATTAAACGAGTGCCCTATAGGACTTCCTCAAAACAGTGCTCGGCAGGTACTCGGCTTCTGTCTGAATCCTAGGATGCAACGCCGGTGACCTTCATCTCTACCCAGTATGTCTTGACATGGGCGAGAGCCATCCACGCACCCTCTATGCATGCTGACCGCTTCATTGCACTAATATGCGGCACCGCACCAAGGAACTGTTGCACCAAGTCAAAATAACTCTTCGGCTCGGGCCTCTTTGGCCACAAATGAGTCACGACAGACTTCATGGCAAGTCCGGACAACCTATTCAGCTCAGCCCATTCGGCCAAACAACCGGTCAATGGAAGCAGACGCTCTGGACTATGGAACTGCGACCAAAAAAGCTCTTCCATTCCGTGATCCTTTTGGCCTCGGAAGTGCTCGGCCGCGTCCGCGGCACTCGCTGCCAAATCCAGATAAGCATCCTCCGCACCCCACATCTGGTCCAACTGAGCATACTTGGGATCCATGAATTTTCTCCGCAGCAGAAAAGGCTTTCCAGCCGCAATATCTTCGGCCTGACGTAGCTCCTCTTTCATAGCTCTCATTGCAGAGCGAGCATCCTTGGCCTCAGCAGCGGCCTTTTTCAGGTCCTCTTGTTTCGCTCGACCTTCTTTTTCAAGAAGCTCGCAACAGTCGGTAGCATTCTTCAACTTTATGGCCATCTCGGCCATCTCTTTCTTGCTTCGGCAGTGAGCAGCCTATTCGGCTTTCAGCTCTTCGGCCGCTTTTAAGGCAGCCGCATCACTTTTTCGGGCTTGCTTCTTGGCTCGGGCGAGTTCCGCCCGAAGGTTCTCCATGGCAGCGGCACCATCTGCGTCAAGCATACAAGTTGTAAGGCACAGACATTAAGCTACCTTACAGGGTGTCCGCAGAGAAGCTGCATACCTTGTGACTCGTCAATCCGCTTATTGACAAGCGCAATGTCAGAATCCGCCACGTCAAGTTGCCGCTTTAGTTCGGCAAATTCATCAGTCCGGCTTGCCACCGGACGCCTCGCCACCTACATAGGAAGAGCACATATTATACCTGGGATTATGATCCTTAGTGCGCTGTCATTTTTGACAATGCACCGAGTCTCAGGGGCTACTATCTATACAGGGCGCATTCTACATGCCAAAGTATTAGAAGGTACATCATTTTTGCATACCTCAAAACCCGTCAGTAAACTTATGACGGCTCCATGCAATCCGCTTTCAGCGGATGAAATCCTTTCAATCACCGTACCCATTAGCGCATGGTGATCTTCCGAGATAGATGCTCGCCCGAGCAGATCTTTCAGCTCCTCCGACCGTACACCAGTCGGTGCCAGACTAGTCCGATGGCCTTTTTCAAAGGCCGGATGCGGAGGGCTTTGAGGGGACATATGACTGCCTTTGGGCCCCGCCGGATTCGGAGAAACCCTCCGCGACGACACCTCAGGCTCGTCCACCTCGCATGACGGCACGGCAGGCGGAGGCGTTTCGCTCTCGATCATCTCCGGATCAAGATCCCCTGAAGACGAGCTCTGCTGAGAAGGGCTGAGATCCGAACTACAAAGAAAAACTTCGGTCATCTTCAGAAATAAAATAGGGATGCCTCTCACTTTAGGAAGACGCCCCTCTTTACTTACGGCTCGCTGGAGGGCTGGTCTCCTTGGGGAGATAATGCGGCCGGGGCAACTCCCGACGCAGGACCCTCTGGCGAGGATTTCTTCCCTCGCTTCGAGGCCTTGGTCTCCCGATCTTCAGAAGCGGTCCTCTTCTCCCCTGGGAGGGAGGGATTCTCGGTCCCTCCCTTCTTGATAAACTCCTTCGCGGAGGCAGTAGCTCCCTTGCTCCCCCCTTCGCCCTCTTCAAAATGCGCAGCCTCAAGCATCCTGGTTAACACAGGATCCGGCGTGGTCTCAGGGAGGGGGGGCGGACACCGGATCAGTTTTGCTTTCGCTATCCACTCCTGTTCAAAGGACAGCTCTTTTAAAGGCAAGTTTATGATAGATATACAGATAGCGTGTCCAGGTACAGGGCTACTTACTTGAGTATCCGGGCGATTGCAGCTTAGACCTGCGTCCTCGGTCGATTCCGGACATGTTGCACGTGATCCAAATAACAGTTGGTACATCTCCACGGGCGTTGCGCCCATAAAATGTGGGAGAGCTCGTGGTCCCTCCGGATTGAACTCCCACAGGCGGAGGGGGCGACGTTTGTAGGGCAGGGTGCGACGAATCAGCATGACCTGCGCTACTACAACCAGATTGATCTCCCTCTCTAGGAGGTCTCGAATGCGGCCCTGCAACAAGGGCACGTCCTTGGACGGCCCCCAGTCGAGCCCTTTGTTGACCCATGACGCCAGCCGCGGTGGAGGACCCGAGTGAAAGGCAGGTGGCGCCACCCATTTGGTGCCCCTGGGAGCGGTGATATAAAACCACTCTTGTTGCCATAGTCTGAGCTCCTCTTGAAAAGAGCCCTCGGGCCATGGAGCGTCAACATTCTTGCTTATGACAGCCCCTCCGCACTCTGCCAGCTGCCCCCTGATCATCTTCGGTTCCACTTTGAAGGTTTTGAGCCACAACCCGAAGTGAGGGGTAATGCGGAGGAAGGCTTCACATATGACAATAAACGATGAGATGTGGAGGATGGACTCCGGATCCAAGTCATGGAATTCCAGCCCATAATAAAACATGAGCCCCCTCACGAAGGGGTCCATCGGGAAGCCTAACCCCCGAAGGAAGTGAGACACGAACACCATGCTCTCACTAGGCTTGGGAGTGGGAATAAGCTACCCTTGGGCAGGCAGCCTGTGCGAAATTTCTCCGGTTAGATACCGGGCGTCTCTCAGCTTTAGCATGTCTTCTTCCGTGACGGAGGAAGGCATCCACCGACCTTGCAGGTCGGACCCGGACATCCTCGGAGGTCTGAAGCGCCTGAATCTAGAGCTTTGGGTGTTGGGGCTCGAGGCGAGGGGCGGATTCGATTGAAGATTGAAAGAAAGGAGCGGGCCTTGGTCTCGTTATAAAGAGGTTGAATACCAAGAGCCCTCCCCGTGACCGTTCGGGACTCTCCCTCGATAGAGGAGGCACGCCAACAGGCACGACTGGGTTACCCACGCCCGTATTAATGAGAATCCCAGAATAAGGGGACACGATCTCTGCTTTGACAAGACGTGCCAAAGAAACCGCCTCGCTAAATACGCTGAGGTGGGATAGTAAAAATGATTCCAACAAAGGCTTGGCCGTGGTGTGGCGTCACGCCACGAAATACGTCAGCAGATTGAATTTGTGTAAAGATTATTCTCTCTATCGTGGTATGTCGAACTTATTTTGCAGTGCCGGACACTATCCTTGTGTTCAAAATCTTCTATGAAGTATTCGGAGGAGGAACCCGCCTTGCAATGCCGAAGACAATATGCGCGCCGGACTCGTCATCATTCAAGCCTGGTTCAGGGGCTACTGAGGGAGTCCTGGATTAGGGGGTGTTCGGATAGCCGAACTATCACCGTTGGCCGGACTCCTAGACTATGAAGATACAAGATTGAAGACTTCATCCCATGTCCGGATGGGACTTTCCTTGGCGTGGAAGGCAAGCTTGGCGATACGGATATGTAGATCTCCTACCATTGTAACCGGCTCTGTGTAACCCTAACCTCTCCGGTGTCTATATAAACCGGAGGGTTTTAGTCCATAGGACGAACAACAATCATACCATAGGCTAGCTTCTAGGGTTTAGCCTCTTTGATCTCGTGGTAGATCTACTCTTGTACTACCCATATCATCAATATTAATCAAGCAGGAGTAGGGTTTTACCTCCATCGAGAGGGCCCAAACCTGGGTAAAAACATCATGTCCCTTGTCTCCTATTACCATCCGCCTAGACGCACAGTTCGGGAACCCCTACCCGAGATCCGCCGATTTTGACACCGACAATGACAATTCCAGTAATTTGACCATGAAAATATTTTTTTATTCAACCATCGCAATTTTAAGTGCATGTATCATGGAAATTTTAGTTTATGGTGCATGGCAAGTCTAGTTTCTTAATTCTATGTTTTATAATATGTTAAAATTTACTTTTAAATGTAAAATAAAATAGTTGAAACATATCATGGCAACTTCAGTGTAAATATCATGGCAATTCATGTGCAATAGACATGGCAACTTTAAACAAAAAGAAAATTCACCGAAATATATCGAAATGAGATCTAGTTTTGAAGATCTCGTCGCAAGGGATTTAATGGTGAAAATGGATCTTCAATCGGATTTTCCATTTAAGAGATAAAACATTTTTAAAACTGAAAATCCGAAAAGATTTTTGCATGCATGCATGCGATGACGTGGCAATTTATTTGCATTAGAGACATGTGGTGCGTCTCCTTTCCTGCCACACGTTTGGCAATTATCGATGTCCTAAATTAAAGTTCAATTAATCATATTACTAAAGAACTCCCACTTAGATAGATATCCCTCTTGTCATCTAAATGATCATGTGATCCATATCAACTAAACCATGTCCGATCATCACGTGAGATGGAGTAGTTTTCAATGGTGAACATCTCTATGTTGATCATATCTACTATATGATTCACATTTGACCTTTCGGTCTCAATGTTCCAAGGCCATATCTTCATATGCTAGCCTCGTCAAGTTTAACCCGAGTATTCTGCATGTGCAAAACTGGCTTGCACCCGTTGTATGTGAACGTAGAGGTTATCACACCCGATCATCGCGTGGTGTCTTGGCACGACAAACTGTAGCAACGGTGCATACTCAGGGAGAACACTTATACCTTGAAATTCAGTGAGGGATCATCTTATAATGCTACCGTCGTACTAAGCAAAATAAGATGCATAAAAGATAAACATCACATGCAATCAAAATATGTGACATGATATGGCCATCATCATCTTGTGCCTTTGATCACCATCTCGAAAGCACCGGCATGATCTCCATTATCACTGGCTTTACACCTTGATCTCCATTGTAGCATCGTTGTCGTCTCGCCAACTATTGCTTCTACGACTATCGCTACCGCTCAGTGATAAAGTAAAGCAATTACATGGCGATTGCATTTCATACAATAAAGCGACAACCATATGGCTCCTGCCAGTTGTCGATAACTCTGTTACAAAACATGATCATCTCATACAACAATTTATATCACATCATGTCTTGACCATATCACATCACAACAAGCCCCGCAAAAACAAGTTAGACGTCCTCTACTTTGTTGTTGCAAGTTTTATGTGGCTGCTACGGCCTTCTAGCAAGAACCGTTCTTACCTACGCATAAAAACCACAACATTTTTTGTCAAGTGTTCTGTTTTAACCTTCAACAAGGACTGGCCGTAGTCAAACTCAATTCAACTAAAGTTGGAGAAACAGACACCCGCCAGCCACCTGTGTGCAAAGCACGTTGGTAGAACCAGTCCCATTAACGTGGTAATGTAATGTCGGTCTAGGCCGCTTCATCCAACAATACCGCCAAATCAAAGTAAGACGTTGGTGGTAAGCAGTATGACTATTATTGCCCACAACTCTTTGTGTTCTACTCGTGCATATCATCTATGCATAGAACTGGTTCTGATGCCACTGTTGGGGAACATTGCATGCAATTTCAAAAAAATCCTACGAGCACGCAAGATCTATCTAGGAGATGCACAGCAACAAGAGGGGGAGAGTGTGTCCATGTACCCTCGTAGACCGAAAGCGGAAGCGTTATGTTAACGTGGTTGATGTAGTCGAACGTCTTCATGATCCAACCAATCTAGCACCGAACATACGACACCTCTGAGTTCAGCACACGTTCAGCTCGACGATGTCCCTTGAACTCTTGATCCAGCAGAGGGTCGAGGGATAGTTTCGTCAGCACGACAGCGTGATGACGGTGTTGATGATGTGATCCGCCCATGGCTTCGCCTAAGCACTACGATGATACTATCAGAGGAGTAAATGATGGAGGGGCACCGCACACGGCTAAGACAATGTTGTGCCTTTGGGGTACCCCCTTGACCCAGTATATAAAGGAGGGAGGAGGAGGCCGGTCACCAGGGGCGCGCCAAGGGAGGGGGAAGTCCTACTAGGACTCCACTCCTAGTAGTATTCGGCCCCCTTCTTTTTTCCCTTCTTACGGAGGTGGAAAGGGGGAAGGAGAGGGAGTAGGAGAAGGAAAGGGGGTGGCGCCCCCTTTCCCTAGTCCAATTCAGCCTTCTCCCTTGTGGGGGGTGCACTAGCCCCTTGTGGGCTGGTTAGCCTCCCTCCCATGGCCCATATGGCCCATATCTTCCACCGGGGGTTCTGGTAACCCTTCCGGTACTCCGGTTTGTACCTGATACACTCCGGAACCCTTCCGTTGTCCGAATACCACCTTCCAATATATAAATCTTTACCTCTTGACCATTTCGAGACTCCTCGTCACGTACGTGATCTCATTTGGGACTCTGAACAAACTTTGGTCACCAAAACACATAACTCATAATAGAAATCGTCATTGAACATTAAGCGTGCGGACCCTATGGGTTCGAGAACTATGTAGACATGATCGAGACACATCTCCGATCAATAACCAATAGTGGAACCTGGATGCTCATATAGGCTCCTACATATTCTACGAAGATCTTTATTGGTCAAACCGCACAACAACATGCGTTGTTCCCTTTGGCATCGGTATGTTACTTGCCCGAGATTCGATCGTCGGTATCTTCATACCTAGTTCAATCTCCTTACCGACAAGTCTCTTTACTCATTCCGTAATGATTCATCCCACAACTAACTCATTAGTCACATTGCTTGCAAGGCTTGTAGTGATGAGCATTACCGAGAGGGCCCAAAGATACCTCTCCGATACACGGAGTGACAAATCCTAATCTCGATCTATGCCAACCCAACAAACACCTTCAGAGACACCTGTAGAGCATATTTATAATTACCCAGTTATGTTGTGATGTTTGATAGCACACTAGGTGTTCCTCCGGTATTCGGGAGTTGCATAATCTCATAGTCAGAGGAACATGTATAAGTCATGAAGAAAGCAATAGCAATAAAACTTATCGATCATTATGCTAAGCTAATGGATGGGTCTTGTCCATCACATCATTCTCTAATGATGTGATCCCGTTCATCAAATGACAACACATGTCTATGGTCAGGAAACATAACCATCTTTAATTAACGAGCTAGTCAAGTAGAGGCATACCAGGGACACTGTTTTGTCTATGTATTCACACATGTACTAAGTTTCCGGTTAATACAATTCTAGCATGAATAATAAACATTTATCATGATATAAGGAAATATAAATAACAACTTTATTATTGCCTCTGCTTCCCATATGTCTAGCAATATTCATTAGTATCCTTTGACACCGCCATTTTGTTCCTATTATTTTAACATGTGAGCAAATGCGTGCAATCATCAGTTGATCCTTTTAAATGATCTTTCCATCTCATATGTCATTTTGAACATGAGTTGGTTCTCGACCAATCAATTGCCGACGATTGTACCCCTAAGTCTATAAAACTTATATGTCCTTTATCAGAGCGCTTGCTTCTGATCCCTTGTTTTTGAAATCATAATTCCTTTGCATTTGAGCTTGAATTAGTCAGTTGATTATATAGTCCGATCTCATTGCATTCTTTCTTCTTCTTCTGGTTGAGTACCATCGCTCACATCAGATCCCTTGTGGTCCGCCAAATCCTTTGTTGGATAATTATCCAACACTGTCCTTCATATTCAAAAAACATTGTGAGTTCTTCCCCCCGATTTATAATGCCTTTGGTAAATTGTATTCTCTGATTTGGCTAACCATGCTCGGCTTTTGAGCTTGTGTTATTTACTCTTGAAGTTTGTGGTATATGTACCTAAGATGCCCCAGTCAGTTGAACCTATGCCTTCCATAACCTGTGAGAACCCAAAAATCTTCATGGGTCACACCCTTCTGGTATTCCACCAGTTAAACTTTCAAAATCTAAACATTTTAACAAAGAGCAGTGACTGATAAGTTGTGTATTGGAGAAGTGGGAGTCAAACTTGAACTCTGCGCTCATGCCCATGGACAGGATGCAGATCTTATCATGGAAGCTTCTCACAAAAATAGTTACCCCCCTTTGTTGTGAGTTCATCTTTTATCTGTGAGTTGAACATTTGCGATCGTGGTTCTGACCATATTTTCTCCTTGATTCCATTTCTCAGACAAGTTAAAGCACTTGTCTTCTGCTAATCAATACATCTCTGCAACCTCTATTTTTGATCTTCCTTCGAGTATCACCCTCCGGTATCTTGAGAATATCAAAGAACTATGTTGCTTCCTATGAGTCTTCATCTAGTATTGCTTCTCACCGATTTCAGATTTCCCCAGGGTTCTGAGTTATTAGTCACTCGAGAACACCAATAAGTGAATCTATTCCGCACTCCAATTCAATAACTATAAGTAATTTTAATTGCTTATGAGTTAAATAATCCTTCAAGTCATTCCTAGCCTGATCGGCTATATTGTTATCATGCTAAAATTTAATTGTGCTACCTGGTCCTTCTTCCCAGAACAAAATTTTCGACGATGAACTAATCTTACGTCGGTCTTACTTTTCATATCGTTTCACCTGGAACAGTAAGCTTGAATCCGAGTTTGTGTCATATCCGTGGTTCCGATAACCTTTCGCTTCAAAATTCTTTGACTTGATGTAATCGCCGGTCGATTACATCTCCATGAAACCTCTCGATAAATTTGTCATGATCATCATCAACATTCTGAGCTCTTCCAGGATATAAATTGAATTCATGGTGAGAAATAACATCTTTTATCCTTGATGGTTTGTGTTATCATCAACAACATTCTTGTCTTCCCCCAACACAAACTTGTTCATATAAATTTTGGAAATACATCCTTTATGACATGTCGATGGATTGCTGCTGAACCCATCCTCCACATGCTCATCTGTTTCCTGGTAAAATTGCATGAGTTATTCTACAAATTCCCGATGGATCCTTTGTGTTCCCAATGCCTGACCTTTAACCGATGACCATGTTAATGCTATCCCGAAGCATGTCTGTGGTACTCCGATTATCAACAAGAACATTAGTAGCGCAATGCTGAATTTTCTGGATCAGTTATCCAAGCACCGTTCTATGGGTAAACCTCATAATTTCCTTGCCTCTTTGTCTAAATGGTTTCATACATGGAGCATTATCATGTATATCATGCTTTGCCTTTCCTTGTGAATGATACTCTTGATACTCAGGTATAAACACCTTTTCTTTTTTGTTGGTCTAATTAATATATCAATCATATTTTCCTTTCCATTGTTTTGTTAACCTTTCCAGTAATCTAACTTATCTGAGCAAAGAAAATTCTCTGCTGAGGCGAACACCTAGGTGTACAACTCTGTTAGTAAGACCCTGTTACTATTGTTGTTAACACTCTGTTAACCGCTGGTGGACGAGAACTTTGCCTATTGGTCTGTCTCATTTCAACGAGCAGGAAAATGGTTCTCTTCACCCCTCACCCTTGGTACCAACGTTGTTGCCAACATAACAGACATGCTACATGTCGGTGTCAAAACCGGCGGATCTCGGGTAGGGGGTTCCAAGCAGTGCGTTCTTAGGATCAATGGTAACAGGAGGCAAGGGACACAATGTTTACCCAGGTTCGGGCCCTCTCGATGGAGGTAAAACCCTACTCCTGCTTGATTAATATTGATGATATGGGTAGTACAAGAGTTGATCTACCATGAGATTAGAGAGGCTAAACCCTAGAAGCTAGCCTATGGTATGATTGTTGTATATATCTATCGACTAGCCTAGCCCCGGTTTATATAATGCACCAGAGGCCTAGGATAACAAGAGTCCTAGCCGAATACGCCGGTGGGGGAGGAGTCCTTGTCTTGACCGCCAAGTCTTGTGGATTCTTCGTTGTATGCGGCAGCTGTCCGGACTGGCCCATGAGTATACGGCCATGGGGGTCCTCGGCCCAATCCAACTGATCTGGAGATGACGCGTTGAGTACCCCCTAGTCTAGGACACCGTTAGTAGCCCCCTGAACTGGTCCTCAAGTTAGGGACGCTCCTCGATTCTTCCGAACTGTTCTTCGTCTTCGGTTGCCGGTCTTGAAAACTGGTTCAACAAATCTTCTCATCTTCTATCTTGAGGATCGCCGAAATGCATTCGATGAGTTTACACGTCGGGTATCCGAGGAGCCCCTTTAAGTTTCCGGCCTTCATCAATGCCTTGTTATTTTTATGCCACACTTCGGGTTTGATGTTGTTCCCGGGCGGCAGCGTCCTCTTGCGTCCGAGCTCCAACGCCGGACTGTATCCGAGCTCCAACGTCGGACTATGTATCCGAGCTCCAACGTCGGACTGTATCCGAGGTGTCGTAAATCACCTTGGTTCAAAGAATTTTGAAGGAGTTTAGCCAAGCTTAATTCGGAAATGCCCTCTATGGAGCCAGCCACTAGTGCCCGAGCTTTATGCCGGACTACTTCCGAGGTGGTGCACCACCCCGAATGTGGGCCGATTTTTGTCAATATTTTTGATTGATGCAATTTATTCTATGCCGAGATACATAGCCAGTAGCCCTCAAGGTGGGTATCGGTCTAAAACCCGAGATGCACATGAAGGATGACATAAGACCGCTGATCCCCGTAGCCGCTGAGACTCAGGTTGATTTGCAAAATCGGTCTGAGGATCAAGTCCTAGCTCGACAGAATACTTTGGGACACAACAAGTGGCGTGCTCAGTCCTCAAGACTCAGGTTGGGTGCGGCCGACCAACCTGAGGATCAAAATCTCCTCGGAGACTGTATTACACTTAAAATTTTCTGCATTGGCCAGGCAATGCAGTAGCCCCCGAGACACTGGTCGGGTGGCAACACCAGATCAGGGGATCGATGTGCCCCTTTAATATTTGTAAATAATAAGACCGAAGCCCAGTAGCCCCCGAGCCTTAATGCGGGCATGGGAGGCCGAATTAAGGATCGATATCCATAGTAAAATCACAAATTATGTGTAATGACTCTATGTATCCAAGTACTTTACGTCATTAATGCTCGGATCCGCATTGTACAAAACTTTGTTGACCGACCATCGGCTTCCACCTCCTCGGCCAATAGCCGAGGAGTGTTTGTCCTACTTTATAAAGCCTTTATGAGGGCAAAGATTTACAACAAACAAGGCAATCTGGCCATACGGTTTTATAAACAAAGGTACGCGGAGAGACATGTTATATTACTGTTTAACAGAAGAAATGTCTTCCAAAGAAAATAGTCCCGCTATCGGTTCCTTTCTTTGGGTTGTCATGCTAAGCATGATCATGAAACCTCAGCTCCAATGTAAGAGCAAAATATCGAGGATTTAGTTTGGGAGGCCAGTTAATAGCCCCCGGTAGTGTTCGGCGACAGTCGAAGTCAAGCTGTAAACACTTCGGCCATTGTTATGAATTGCCCGTCGTTTAACGCCGTCATCGGATCGCCGACCAGTTTACGCTTATTGTGACAGTCAGTTTTCGGCTTTCTCCACTAAGATGCTTAACCATGTGAGCTGGAAGCACAATCGCAGTGGTTCTCCCTTTGCACACCTAGCCGAACAAAGCGGAACATAGGAGGCAAGCACAGGAGCCGGGCAACCCAACTATTGACCGAAGACACAATTCGAAACCGATGCATATATAGCAATATCCGAGAATGTTTTTGCTGAATCTCTAAAGGTGTCCGGCGTTGCACTGCGAGACTTGTGCTGAAAACACACAAATAGTTTAAAAGTGCCATGGGCTCGAAAATGCAAAAAACTTATTCAAAAGGTTAATGTCCAAACTAGATCAAGTGTCCGGTGCCAATCCGAAAATTGGACTTTAGAGAAAAAAAAAGGTGCTTCTGTCGTGCTTTAACATGACACATCCTATCTCAAAACTTCAAGCGGGTCAGCCTACGGCTTCAACCTTCTATCCCGAAGGCGGAGTACTTCTTA
Source organism: Triticum aestivum (assembly GCF_018294505.1). Lineage (NCBI taxonomy): Eukaryota > Viridiplantae > Streptophyta > Magnoliopsida > Poales > Poaceae > Triticum > Triticum aestivum. The sequence continues at coordinate 122,625,887 of NC_057813.1, read as the reverse complement.
CTAGGCCAGTTTAGCAAACTAAACTCTAGCGGCTTTGAGAGAGAAATTAGGCTCCCCGGCTAGTGACCACACACTTGTGTCGAAAAAAGGAGTGATAAATAATAATAAAAACTTTGCAACGACTAAGAAGAAAAACACTTATCATAAAAATGGCTCACATAAATTTAAGAGCCCCCAAGTGACTTGGGTAAAAGAATGATTGCATGTACCGAAGTACTTATATCATATATATGTTCGACCGAACTTTTAAACGCGTCTTAACCGACCGTCGGCTTCTCCCTCTTCGGTCAAGGACCGAAAAGTGTTATGTACTCCATCTGTCGAGAATATCGACGGTGTTTCCAATAACCAGGCAATCAGGCCATAAGGCTGTAACAGACAAAGCGCACTCAGGGAACTTATGCTATATTACTGCTAAGTGTAAGAAGCATCTTCGAAGAAAATAGTACCCCCATCGATACCTTTCTTCGGTGCTCATTGTTATTATGAGACTTGTGCAATAGATTTTTTGTACTCATGAGTTCCGTTGTGTGCCGACCATGATTAAAAACAATAAGAGCGCTATCTTTCGGCTTCACCCAGTCTGAGGTCCGGCTCGGGTGACCCGATCGTGACAATCGCAGAGGTGCTCCCTTTACTCCCTAGCCGAACAATCGGGAACGTAGGGGTAAGCACAGGAGCCAGGCAACGTAGCTTGCAAATCGCTTAAGTCAATATGGTGCATATTGTGGCGTAATACACGAACAAGGAACGAAGCCGTACAAGTATAACCATATGCAAGAGGAAAAAGCTTCATGAAGGAAGCCCCCAAGTAAACGGGGTATTTGAATTTGCGCGTCACAAACAAAGTTTGGACAAGGAAATTTCTACAAGCAACTTTTTTCCAAAAAAGTATAATGCTTGGCCGAGCCGAACACAAGTTAAAAATTTAAAACTTTGAGCCTGAAGACAACTTAGCTGGTTAATGTGTTCGGTATTGATGACGCGGTCCGAGCTTGATGCGGGACAAGGTTCCATCCCTGGGCCGGTCTCGAGGTGGCGGAGCAAAGAGCTCGGCACTCCGAAGTGGTGACATAGCACGGTCAATGCAGGACGATAGGGTGATGCCGAAGTCCTCGGCATGGGGTAATGAAGTGTTGACGAAGCCCCCGTCCAGCCGAGGTGACGCCAAAGGATATAGTCCGGCAGGATCATTTTCTTGTGCACAAAAAATAGTGCAAACCGGAGATAATAGTAATAATAATAATAATAATAAATCCTTGCATAACAAATAATTTATGCAAAGTGAGTAATAAAAAGAAATATGGCCTGGCGCCGAAGTCGATGTCGATGCAGGGCGGCGGCGTGATGCGGTAAAGGCATGGCAAGGCCTGAATTCACAGGTTGGTTCGAGTTCCGGATGCGGCGTTCGCCGGACTATGTACGGAAACTGACCGAACCACCATGCGACTGTTGTTAACGCGGCCACCATTTGATAGACCTGCGTACATATGAGGGACAAACCAGAGTAATAATTCATTGGAAAAAATGAACCCTAACAAGCAAAAAATACTAGGATTAATAGCACCTGGCTTATTTGTTGTAGCAATTCGAAGAAAGGTGATTCCCAAAATTGGGACTCGATCCGCACACCTATCGCCTGATGGGCGATAAAGCAACAGCATGGCGATGCTGGCAAAGGTTGGCTCGCCGAGGCAAAGCCCTTGGTCCAGCTAACGTGACAGAGCTGGTCGGCCAGTGACGCCGAAGTCTCCGGAGTAGGTTGATGAAGAGATGATGAAGCCCCCGGTCCAGCGATGCAGGTCGTGACGTGGTCGATGCCGGCTTGATGAAGTGACCGTGTGGCGATGCAGGTGTGCCCGCTCCGTGTAATCCGTAGGGCGACGATGTTGGTGACGATTTATCCTTCGTGATGCCGAACTATTGCTCGGCTGGCCGAGATGATGATCCGAAGAAATTGAGCTCAGCTCAACAAAGCGACGACGTGTCTAACGCAGGTCGGCCGCCATGGAGTGATGTTGTCGGGCTGGTTTGACACCGGCACGACGGTGAAGTTCGTATTGCAAAAATACTTTTAATACTACTGGGATGTGTTTGAGAATAAAACACAACACCCCATATGAAAACTTCCTTCAAAAAGGATGTCTGAGATCCCGTTCATAAAGAAGATGAATTTGGGTCGGATTCGTTCTCGCGCAGGAAACAGATCCAAAAAGTGATGCACTAATCGGAAGTTTCCCGGAGTTTGGACGGTCGGATCGAGCTGAATTTTTGGCAGGTGGTAGATATGGGAATTCCGCAGCAAATCAACGGTTGGATCCTCCAAAGGAAATCCGAGCTAGATGCTGGATATCACTCCCTAAACTCGTTCGGATTCTCGTCCAGATTCAACAGGGTTCCGGTATATCGGAGATTGCCAGAGATTCCTCCATCGGAACTCGACGAAATTTTTGCAGGGTTGTTGTAGACTTAATTCCGCATAATTCCACCGAAGTAATCGTTTAAGCGACACTCGAGGAGGAGGTGGCAACGGATACAAGTTTGTTGTCCAAAAAAACAGCACGGTCGTCTGAGGGCAATGTTGACGTTGAGCCCCCGAGCTCCATGGATGACTCCTCCATCATCTTGATAGAGATCGAAGTTGGTGTTGATGAAGGCATTCATCCGAACATGACGATCAGAGGTAGGGCACAGTCCTCGATCAAGCCAATGTGACCAGTCGAGCTGGTGACGAAGAAGCCGACATCGCAGTTGACCTGCAGTCGAGCCATTGATCCTTTCGTCGATCACAGCGGAACTCTCAATGAAAGCACCAATGTCGGTGTCAAAACCGGCGGATCTCGGGTAGGGGGTCCCAAGCAGTGCGTCTTAGGATCAATGGTAACAGGAGGCAAGGGACACAATGTTTACCCAGGTTCGGGCCCTCTCGATGGAGGTAAAACCCTACTCCTGCTTGATTAATATTGATGATATGGGTAGTACAAGAGTTGATTTACCACGAGATCAGAGAGGCTAAACCCTAGAAGCTAGCCTATGGTAAGATTGTTGTATATATCTATCGACTAGCCTAGCCCCGGTTTATATAATGCACCAGAGGCCTAGGATAACAAGAGTCCTAGCCGAATACGCCGGTGGGGGAGGAGTCCTTGTCTTGATCGCCAAGTCTTGTGGATTCTTCCTTGTATGCGGCAGTTGTCCGGACTGGCCCATGAGTATACGGCCATGGGGGTCCTCGGCCCAATCCAACTGATCGGGAGACGACGCGTTGAGTACCCCCTAGTCCAGGACACCGTCACTACCCTCTCACCTGCTTACTATCGTGGTCGTGCAAGATGTCTGCGTCATTTCTACTTTTAACCCACATGTGGGCCCATAATCCACAGTTCCACAGGATCGAAACCTGACTCTCCTGTACCCCCCCTGTTTTCAAAGGTATTCCTCATGCTTGGCTTCATATATAATTCACGAGCCACCCTCATAGAGTTATATTCTGGTATCAGATACAATATTATTTTCCGTTGCTTTGAACCCCTTTCATACTCTATTCCAGACATCGAACAATTGCCTGCCCGCTTGAAACTTCTTATTGTACCTTCTTACTTTGGTCTCAATGATTTTCTTAAGTTTCAATTCGAGACACTCTTTCTGCCACCTTCCCTGATGTTATCTACCAGATAAGCGACCTTGTATAGGTCCATTCTTCCAAAGTTACCTCTTATCCTTTTCGTAAGTACGATGGAATTCCCGAAGAAAGGATGACGACTTTACCATGATGACCTGAAGCAGAGAAATGAAGAAATCAATATAATGGATCGACCTCTTCGAGAAGAGCAACAAAGACCGAGAAGATCCGTTAGAATTTCGTAACCAAAACTTTCCCCCTTACTTCACCTCTTAAATCTCGGGACAAGATTTCTTGTAGTGGAGGAGATTTGTAACACCCCTAGTGTCATGCTACAGTAACCTCGCCCTAGTGATGCCATGTCATCACCCTTTTGCTAAGCCAATTGCCACTTGATTAAAACTCAAGTCAAATTCAAATTTAAATGGCAAGCAAAATTATTATTTCTCCAAACGGCAAAACTAAAATGTTGGAACAATTCAATAAATTCCCCTAATCATTATCATGTTGAAACCAACTTAATTTGACTCATACATAAATTCCTAGTGAATTAACAAATGGTCCAACAGCAAATAAAATGGCCTTTTCAAAATAAATAATTACTTAATTAACTCCAATCGCCTCCAAACTTTGTGGGCATTATCAAAATAATGCCTAGAATTTGTGTGCCAAATACCATATTTAATTAAAGTCAATGAGTTTCTAATATTAATACAAAATAGCAAAGAAAATAAGAGAACATAAAAAGAATGTGTTGAAAGGTTAACACAGTGCACCTAACCTAGTGCTATAGTGGCCCAGCCCACCCATCCTACAGTGGCCCAGCCCACCTCCCCTCATCTCCCTTCTCACGCTACAGGAGGAAGGGGAGGGCGTGGCGCGCATCCGAGCCTTGGGCATGGATGGCCTCCACGTCGCCCCCATGACCTATAAATGCGTCCATCGTAAACCCGAGCCTGCCCTCAATCGATCCCCTCTTATTCCCCCATCGTGCCCCCCTCATCTGCTCGAGAATGAGCTATAAACACATGCAGTGACTGCGAACGCCGCCACCATCGCCCTGGCACCCTGTGGCCGTATCTAGAAGCTCTGCCATCGTTCACATCTTCTCCATCATCCATTGGATTCAGTCGGACTTGACCGCATCATCGGGATCGAGCTTCTTCTTCAACTTCGGCCACCGTCATCCACCGCGTCGACCTGCCGCTGTCGCTGCATCATCGTCTTCACCGAGACATCCCCGGCTTCTCCGAGTCGCCCACGACCTCCCTAGTGAGCACCCGGGTTGATTCCCCCTCTTACCCTTGTTTTTCATCTCTGTACGGGGCG
>NC_057813.1:122600613-122620636 GCF_018294505.1 Triticum aestivum | reverse complement strand
CGTCGCCCACCGCTGCCCGCACCTCTCCTGCTGCCGGATGCTACTCCTACTTTCGCCGCCAGCTTCTACTACTGCTACTTTGCTAGTTGCTGCTGCACTGCCATAGTTGATATCTGCTCCTTCTTCTCATTCCCTGCTGCTACTCCTAACGCGCACCGCTAGCCCTGCTGCCCCAGCACCCGCTCCTCGACGTTGCTCATCGCCTCTGTTGCGCCGGCGAGGGCCCGCTCGCGAATGGCCTCGCCTGCTATCTGCCATGGCCGCTGCGGCTGCCCCGCTACACCTGTTCGTGTGAGCCCCATGTGCGCGGGTGTCACGCCCTCGCGCGCCTCCCCTCGCCGGCCGCTCCCGGTGCTCTACTCCATGGCCGCCAACGCCTCTCTACCTGCGTGAACAGCCGCGGCTAGATGGGGCAGGCCCCTGATAATTAGATTAGTTACCTAATTAATCTAACTACTAGACACTAACAGCCAGGCCCCCCACTGCCTAGTTAAACTAAAACAATTAAATTGGATTAGATATAGTCCATGACAAGTAGGCCCCATTTTCACTATTCACCTGTTGACTAGTCAATTGTTGATTGTGAAGGAAATATGCCCTAGAGGCAATAATAAAGTTATTATTTATTTCCTTATTTCATGATAAATGTTTATTATTCACTAGAATTGTATTAATCAGAAACTTAGTACATGTGTGAATACATAGACAAAACATAGTGTCCCTAGTATGCCTCTACTTGACTAGCTCGTTAATCAAAGATGGTTAAGTTTCCTAACCATAGACATGTGTTGTCATTTGATGAACGGGATCGCATCATTAGGAGAATGATGTGATGGACATGACCCATCTGTTATCTTAGCATTATGATCGTTATAGTTTCATTGCTACTGCTTTCTTCATGACATATACATGTTCCTCAAACTATGAGATTATGCAACTCCCAAATACCAGAGGAACACTTTGTGTGCTATCAAACGTCACAATGTAAATGGGTGATTATAAAGATGCTCTATAGGTGTCTCCAATGGTATTTGTTGGGTTGGCATAGATCGAGATTAGGATTTGTCACTCTGTGTTTCAGAGAGGTATCTCTGGGCCCTCTCGATAATGCTCATCACTATAATTCTTGCAAGCAATGTGACTACTGAGTTAGTTGCGGGATGAAGTATTACAGAACGAGTAAATAGACTTCCAGTAACGAGATTGAACTAGGTATGATGGTACCGACGATCGAATCTTGGCCAAGTAACATAGCGATGACAAAGGGAACAACGTATGTTGTTATGCGGTTCGACCGATAAAAATCTTCATAGAATATGTAGGAGCCAATATGAGCATCCAGGTTCCGCTATTGGTTATTTACTAGAGATGTGTCTTGGTCATGTCTACATAGTTCTCGAACCCGTAGGGTCCGCACGCTTAACGTTCGATGACGATTTGTATTATGAGTTATGTGTTTTGATGACCGAAGTTTGTTCGGAGTCCCGGATGAGATCACGGATGTGATGAGGAGTCCTGAAATGGTCGAGACATAAAGATTGATATATTGGACCATGTTATTCGTACACCAGAAGTGTTCCGGAAAGTTTCGGGTAAAAACGGAGTGCCGGAGGGGTTACCGGAACCCCCGGGAGAACTAATGGGCCACCATGGGCCTTAGTGGAGAGAGAGGAGGGCAGCCAGGGCAAGCCGCCCCCCCCCCTAGCAGTCCAAATTGGCATGGGAAGGGGGGGCGGCGCCCCCCTTTCCTACTCCCTCTCCCTCTCCTTCCTTCCCCATCTCTTCCTTGTAGGAGAATCCTACTAGGACTAGTAGTCCTAGTAGGACTCCTCCTCTTGGACGTGCCCCCTAGGGTCGTCCGGCCTCCCCCTCCCTCCTTTATATACGGGGGCAGGGGCACCCTAGAACACACGAGTTTTTCTTAACCGTGTGTGGTGCCCCCTCCACAGTTACACACCTCGATCATACCATTGTAATGCTTAGGTGAAGCCCTGCGCCGGTAACATCATCATCACCGTCACCACACCCTCGTGCTGACGGAACTCACCCTTGTTCTCAACTAGATCAAGAGCACGAGGGATGTCATCGAGCTGAACGTGTGCTGAACGCGGAGGTTCGTACATTCGGTACTTGGATCGGTTGGATCGCGAAGAAGTTCGACTACATCAACCGCGTTACTAAACGCTTCTGCTTTCGGTCTACGAGGGTACATGGACACTGTAGCACCCCGAGACCGATGCTCCAGATGCCTTCCATGGATTCCGAGTTTCGCAGTGGGTTGTACTTGTTTGTTGCATTCTTCTTAGCATCTTTTGCATTGCATCTTGTCATCATGCCATCATGTCATTTAATTTTAAAAACTCACCTAAATAAAATTGTATGGATCTTTGGTCCATTTAAATCAAGGGATATTCACAATGGTGATTTCTCTTTATAACATACCCTCCCAATATAAGGGAGCTATAACAAAATATTCCATTTATTTGGAAGCCATCAAAACAAACTTGCATTTTAAATCTCTCTCGTTTTCAAATATTCTATGTCTTGATCTTTCTCCAAATACTTAAATTCCAGTTGTGGCACTTTGAAATATGTCAAAGTAGCTCCATGCCAGTTTTCAACTCAACTTGTATTTATTTGGCCCTCCAAATAGATAATTTGCTTCTATCTCTTTCTATAAATAGAAAAGGATTTTCCCCTTCTTTTCTTTTAATCCAGCCTGCTAGGCCTCCTGGCCTTTTCCCCCCTCCACTGAATGGCTCAAGGCCCACCTAAACCCTTCCTAACCCATCGCTCGCTAGCCCTATCCCTCCTCTCGATCTCGGAACTGGATCCTCTAACATTAAGAAGGAAAGTTAGAGAAGCAACAATCTCCTAACTATCCTTCTTGCAATCCATATGGTTAAGGCTAAAATGATTTAAATTAATATGCAAATTACAGATTTAATGTGTAAATTCATAATCATTACATACAAACAATTTGATGGTGAAATAAAATTGATTATAGATTATTTATATCTATAGTAAATATCAATAGTAAATAATCCGCTAAACGTCTCTAACATTCCTTCTTCATTTTACACTATGATTACATTGTAGCACCGTGACTTTGCTTCTCTATGTTAGAGGATCCGCCTCCCTCGATCTCTCCCTCTCGCTTCCCCACAGCACCGCTATCTCTCTCTGACCCCTCGCTCTCACCCTCTCGTGCCCTCTTGTGCCGCCAAGAAGTGAGAAGGAGAGCTCGCGCCCGATCGCCGTCGTGCTAGTCCCCTGGCACCGCTTCTGCAGCGCCTCGGTCAATCTCCACCCTCGCGCAAACCGCTCAAGCCCCGCCTGCCTCGTTGTTCGACGCGCCGGCTGGAGAGCCTCGTCACCGTCCAACGCCCACGCCCGACCTCCTTCCCCTGCGCAACTCCTTCCACCGCGACCTTGCCACCCGCCGGCGACCAAGGCCGCTGCCTCCCCGTCGACCTTCCTCTCCGCCTCGTCTGGTCGCCACCTTGCACCAGCGCCGCGTCCTTTTGTGCTTCTCCTCCTCACCCGCGACCCGAGCTATGTGCTCGCGGCCGTGCCATGGCCGCCTCCCTCCGCTGCCAGTCCAACCCCATCCGTGGCGTCGGCCGCTCGGCCTGCTCATCGTCGTTGCTCCACCATGACGGCCTCCCTCGACCCATCCCGGACCTCCTCGTTCGACTCCTTGCTGGATCCGGCAGTTGCTATTGGTTTGTTTGACCATCATGGACAATAAGCCAAGTACGACTACACCTCGGTGATACATGAACGACTACACGCCTACGACAAGTGTACCTCTACATCCTGGAATCGCCAAGTACCACACTGAAATGCAAGTACAACAAGGAACCCCGAAGGACTTGGATGCGCCAAGTCCCTCTCCGACGAGCATACCACTTCCACTGTCGAAGTCCCGTGAAACGCAAGCGTCAAGTTCCTCTCCATCATGTACCACTACTAACACTACCATTGAACTCGTTCCGCCCCAAAACGCACGCTTCGAAGGTATATCCACCAAGACGACCTGTGGATGAATGCATGTTGTATGAGATGAACCATATGTTTGCACCGTCCCGTTTGTTTCGTGCATGTTCCTCCTTGTTTGCCATGCCGTCGACCCGTGGGAACCCGGTAACCGGGAGCACCCCACCATCTTGCATGACTCGCTCACGTCACACTTCCTTTCGCACCGGTATCTCCATGAGCTACCGGAATCGATATGTTGCCGTGGCATCATTTTTGCGAATTCGTTGCCGTGGCACCCTTTCTTTCCACCACAGTGACAAATGTTTCATATCTTGCTCATGTCAACATCTTCATAAAATTTCATAAAACTTACATATGTCATCCGCATCATGATAGCAACATTTAAAATGCTTAAAATTGTTGTTTGCATCAAATTGCTAAATGACATATGGGGATTTTCCGAAATTATTGTTTGTTCTTTCCGGCCTCATTTAAACTTGCCTATATAGTTAGTTTACTTATGTTTAACCTCTTGCCATGTTTAACAACATTTAATATTTTTGTGTACCTAAATGAGAGCGAACTAAATAATTGAGGTGGTGTTTCGGCAATATGCAACTCGTTGCATATTGAACTCCACTTAACCTATAGTTTTGTTTGTTGCACTTTGCCATGCCATGCCTTATTATGCCGGACATGCATCATACTTGTTTGTGCATCATGTCATGCTTATGCTTGTTGGTTTACCATGTTGTTTTCTTCTTTCCGGTTTGCTTCTCTCGGTAGCTTCGGTTTCGCTCCGAAGTTGTGAGGATTCGTTCGTCTACGTCCGTTTGTCTTCTTCTTGGACTCGTTCTTCTTCCTTGCGGGATCTCAGGCAAGATGACCATTACCCTCGATATCACTTCTATATTTGCTTGCTAGTTGCTTCGTTCTATTGCTATGCTGTGCTACCTATCACTTGTTTACCATGCCTCCCATATTGCCATGTCAAGCCTCTAACCCACCTTTCCTAGCAAACCGTTGTTTGGCTATGTTACCGCTTTTGCTCAGCCCCTCTTATAGCATTGTTAGTTGCAGGTGAAGTTGAAGATTGCTCCATGTTGGAACATGTTTATGTTGGGATATCACAATATCTCCTATTTTAATTAATGCATCTATATATCTGGTAAAGGGTGGAAGGCTCGGCCTTTTTCCTGGTGTTTTGTTCCACTCTTGCCGCCTTAGTTTCCGTCATACCGGTGTTATGTTCCTTGATTTTGCGTTCCTCACGCGGTTGGGTTTATGGGAACCCCTTGACAGTTCTCTTTGAATAAAACTCCTCTAGTAAGGCCCAACTTTGATTTTACATTTGCCTACCTACCACCTATACCTTTCCCTTGGGTTCTGCAGACTCAAGGGTCATCTTTATTTTAAACCCCCTTGGGCCAGTGGTCCTCTGAGTGTTGGTCTGAACCGGGTAACCTGCAGGGCCACCTCGGGGAAACTTGAGGGCTGGTTTTACTCGTAGTTTGACCTATCCAGTGTGCCCTGAGAACGAGGTATGTGCAGCTCCTATCGGGATTTGTCGGCACATTCGGGCGGTCTTGCTGGTCTTGTTTTACCATTGTAGAAATGTCTTGTAACCGGGATTCCGAGACTGATCGGGTCTTTCTGGGAGAAGGAATATCCTTCGCTGATCGTGAGAGCTTGTGATGGGCTAAGTTGGGACACCCCTGCAGGGTATAAACTTTCGAGAGCCGTGCCCGTGGTTATGTGGCAGATGGGAATTTGTTAATATCCGGTTGTAGAGAACTTGACACTTGACTTAATTAAAATGTATCAACCGCGTGTGTAATCGTGATGGTATCTTCTCGGCACAGTCCGGGAAGTGAACACGGTTTGGATATGTTTGGACGTAAGTAGTTCAGGATCACTTCTTGATCATTACTAGTTTGCGACCGTTTTCGTAGATTCTCATCTTATTCTGGTATTCGTAAGTTAGCCACCATATCATGCTTAGTCACTGCTGCAACCTCACCCTTTAAGCTTTGCTAGTCTTGATACCCATGGTAATGGGATTGCTGAGTCCTCGTGGCTCACAGATTACTACCAAAACAGTTGCAGGTGCCGATGATACCAGTGCAGGTGATGCTACCAAACTCAAGTGGGAGTTTGACGAGGTCCTTGGCCATTACTACGTGTCTTTTCCTGATGATCAGCAGTGGAGCCCAGTTGAGACGATCAGAGATCTAGCATTTGGGGTTATCTTCCTTTTCATTTGGATTTATCCGTAGTCGGACTATGTGTGTATTTTGGATGATGTATCACTTATTTAAGTATTGTGTGAAGTGGCGATTGTAAGCCAACTCTATTTATCCCTTTCTTGTTCATTACATGGGATTGTGTGAAGATGACCCTTCTTGCGACAAAACCACAATGCGGTTATGCCTCTAACTCGTGCCTCGACACGTGGGAGATATAGCCGCATCGTGGGCGTTACAGACACACTCTCCCCTCTTGTTGCTATGCATCTCCTAGATATATCTCGCGTGATCGTAGGATTTTTTTTTTGAAATTACCATGTTCCCCAACAGTGGCATCTGAGCCAGGTCTATGCGTAGATGTTTTATGCTTGAGTGGAACACAAAGAGTTGTGGGCGATAATAGTCACACTGCTTACCACCAACGTCTTACTTTGATTCGGCGGTATTGTTGGATGAAGCGGACTGGACCGACATTACATTGCCGCATTCATGAGACTGGTTCTACCAACGTGCTTTTGCACATAGGTGGCTCGCGGGTGTCTGTTTCTCCAACTTTAGTTGAATCGAGTTTGACTACGGCCGGTCCTTGTTGAAGGTTAAAACATCATACTTGACGAAAAATCGTTGTGGTTCTGATGCGTAGGTAAGAACGGTTCTTGCTAGAATCTCGTAGCAGCCACGTAAAACTTGCAACAACAAAGTAGAGGACGTCTAACTTGTTTTTGCGGGGCTTGCTGTGATGTGATATGGTCAAGACATGATGTGATATAAATTGTTGTATGAGATGATCATGTTTTGTAACAAAGTTATCGGCAACTGGCAGGAGCCATATGGTTGTCGCTTTATTGTATGCAATGCAATCACCATGTAATTGTTTTACTTTATCACTAAGCGGTAGCGATAGTCATAGAAGCAATAGTTGGCGAGACGACAACGATGCTACGATGGAGATCCAGATGTCGCGCCGGTGACGATGGATATCATGACGATGCTTCAGTGATGGAGATCATGAGCACAAGATGATGATGGACATATCATGTCACATATTTTGATTGCATGTGATGTTTATCTTTTATGCATCTTATTTTGCTTAGTACGGCGGTAGCACTATAAGATGATCCTTTACTAAATTTCAAGGTATAAGTGTTCTCCCTGAGTATGCACCATTGCTACAGTTCGTCGTGTCGAGACACCACGTGATGATTAGGTGTGATAAGCTCTATGTTCACATACAACGGGTGCAAGCCAGTTTTGCACACGCAGAATACTCGGGTTAAACTTGACGAGCCTAGCATATGCAGATATGGCCTCGGAACACTAAGACCGAAAGGTCGAACGTGAATCATATAGTAGATATGATCAACATAGTGATGTTCACCATTGAAAGCTACTCTGTGTCACGTGATGATCAGACATGGTTTAGTTGATTTGGATCACGTGATCATTTAGATGACTAGAGGGATGTCTATCTAAGTGGGAGTTCTTAAGTAATATGATAAATTGAACTTTATTTTATCATGAACTTAGTCCTGATAGTTATTTTGCATGTCTATGTTATTGTAGATCAATGGCTCGTGCTACCGTTCCTTTGAATTTTAATGCGTTCTTAGAGAAAATAAGTTGAAAGATTATCGTAGCAATTACACGAACTGGGTCCGTAACTTGAGGATTATCCTCATTGCTGCACAGAAGAATTACATCATGGAAGCACCGCTAGGTGCTAGGCCTGCTGCAGACGCTACTGATGACGTTAAGAACGTTTGGTAGAGCAAAGCTGATGACTACTTGATAGTTCAGTGTGCCATGATTTACGGCTTAGAATCGGGACTTCAAAGACATTTTGAATGTCATGGAACATAGGAGATGTTCCAATAGTTGAAGTTAATATTTCAAGCATATGCCCGAGTTGAGAGATATGAAGTCTCCAACAAGTTCTATAGCTGCAAAATGAAGGAGAATAGTTCTGTCAGTGAACACATACTCAGAATGTCTAGGTACCATAACCACTTGACTCAGCTACGAGTTAATCTTCTTGATGATAGTATCATTGACAGAGTTCTTCAATCAGTGCCACCAAGCTATAAAGGCTTTGTGATGAACTATAATATGCAAGGGATGAACAAGACAATTCCCGAGCTCTTTGCAATGCTAAAGGCTGCGGAGGTTGAAATCAAAAAGGAGCATCAAGTGTTGATGGTCAACAAGACCCACTAGTTTCAAGAAAAAGGGCAAAGGGAAGAAGGGGAACTTCAAGAAGAACGGCAAGAAAGTTGCTGCTCAGGAGAAGAAACTCAAGGTTGGACCTAAGCTTGAAACTGAGTGCTTCTACTACAAAGGGACTGGTCACTGGAAGTAGAACTGCCCCAAGTATTTGGCGGATAAGAAGGATGGAAAAGTGAAAGGTATATTTGATATACATGTTATTGATGTGTACCTTACTAATGCTCGTAGTAGCGCTTGGGTATTTCATACTGGTTCTGTTGCTCATATTTGCAACTCGAAACTGGGGCTACGGATTAAATGAAGATTGGCTAAGGACGAGGTGACGATGCGTGTGGGAAATGGTTCCAAGGTCGATTTGATCGCCGTCGGCATGCTACCTCTACATCTACCTTCGGGATTAGTTTTAGACCTGAATAATTGTTATTTGGTGCCAGCGTTGAGCATGAACATTATATCTAGATCTTGTTTGATGTGAGACGGTTATTCATTTAAATCAGAGAATAATGGTTGTTCTATTTCTTTGAGTAATATCTTTTATGGTCATGCACCCTTGCTGAGTGGTCTATTTTTGTTGAATCTCGATTGTGGTAATACACATGTTCATAATATTGAAGTCAAAAGATGCAAAGTTGGTAATGATAGTGCAACTTATTTGTGGCACGGTCGTTTGGGTCATATCAGTGTAAAGCGCATGAAGAAACTCCATGTTGATGGACTTCTGGAATCACTTGATTATGAATCACTTGGTGCTTGTGAACCGTGCCTCATGGGCAAGATGACTAAAACTCCGTTCTCCGGAACAATGAACGAGCTACTGACTTATTGGAAATAATACATACCTATGTATGCGGTCCAATGAGTGTTGAGGCTCGTGGCGGGTATCGTTATTTTCTTACCTTCACAGATGATTTGAGCAGATATGGTTATATCTACTTAATGAAGCATAAGTCTGAAACATTTGAAAAGTTCAAACAATTTTAGAGGGACGTGGAAAATCATCGTAACAAGAAAATAAAGTCTCTACGATCTGATCATGGAGGAGAATATTTGAGTTACGAGTTTGGTTTCATTTGAAACAATGTGGAATAGTTTCACAACTTACGCCACCTGGAACACCACAACAAAATGGTGTGTCCGAATGTCGTAACCATACTTTATTGGATATGGTGCAATCTATGATGTCTCTTACTGATTTATCGCTATCGTTTTGGGGTTATGCTTTAGAGACGGCTGCATTAACTTTAAATATGGAACCATCAAAATCCGTTGAGACGACGCCTTATGAAATGTGGTTTGGCAAGAACCAAAGTTGTCGTTTCTTAAAGTTTGGTGATGCGATGCTTATGTGAAAAAGCTTCAAACTGATAAGCTCGAACCCAAATCGGAGAATTGCGTCTTCATAGGATACCCAAAGGAAATTGTTGGGTACACCTTCTATCACAGATCCGAAGGCAAGATATTCGTTGCTAAAAATAGATCCTTTCTAGAGAAGGAATTTCTCTCGAAAGAAATGCGTGGGAGGAAAGTAGAACTTTATGAGGTAATTGTACCTTCTCCCGAATTGGAAAATAGTTCATCACAGAAATTAGTTCCAATGATTCCTACACCAATTAGTGAGGAAGCTAATGATGATGGTCATGAAACTTCAGATCAAGTTACTACAGAATCTCGTAGGTCTTCCAGAGTACGGTCCGTACCAGAGTGGTACGGTAATCCTATTCTGGAAGTCATGTTACTAGGCCATGGTGAACCTACGAACTATGAGGAAGCGATGATGAGCCCAGATTCCGCGAAATGGCTTGAGGCCATGAAATCTGAGATGGGATCCACGTATGAGAACAAAGTGTGGACTTTGGTGGATTTGCCCAATGATCGGTAAGCCATAGAAAATAAATGGATCTTCAAGAAGAAGACCGATGCTGACAGTATTGTTACTGTCTACAAAGCTCGACTTGTTGCGAAAGGTTTTCGACAAGTTCAAGGAGTTGACTATGATGAGACTTTCTCACCTGTAGCAATGCTTAAGTATGTCCGAATCATGTTAGCAATTGTCGCATTTTATGATTATTAGAATTTGGCAGATGGATGTCAAAACTGCATTCCTGAATGGATTTCTGGAAGAAGAGTTGTATATGATGCAACCAGAAGGTTTTGTCGATCCAAAGGGTGCTAACAAAGTGTGCATGCTCCAGCGATCCATTTATGGACTGGTGCAAGCCTCTCGGAGTTGGAATAAACGTTTTGATAGTGTGATCAAAGCATGTGGTTTTATACAGACTTTTGGAGAAGCCTGTATTTACAAGAAAGTGAGTGGGAGCTCTGTAGCATTTCTAATATTATATGTGGATGACATATTGTTGATTGGAAATGATATAGAATTTCTGGGTAGCATAAAGGGATACCTGAATAAGAGTTTTTGAATGAAAGACCTCGGTGAAGCTACTTACATATTGGGCATCAAGATCTATAGAGATAGATCAAGACGCTTAATTGGACTTTCACAAAGCACATATCTTGATAAAGTTTTGAAGAAGTTCAAAATGGATCAGTCAAAGAAAGGGTTCTTACCTGTGTTACAAGGTGTGAAATTGAGTCAGACTCAATGCTCGACCACTTCAGAAGATAGAGAGAAAATGAAAGTCATTCCCTATGCTTTAGCCATAGGTTCTATCATGTATGCGATGTTGTGTACCAGACCTGATGTCTGCCTTGCTATAAGTATAGCAGGGAGGTACCAAAGTAATTCCGGAGTGGAGCACTGGACAGCGGTCAAGAATCCTGAAATACCTGAAAAGGACTAAGGATATGTTTCTCATTTATGGATCTGACAAAGAGCTCGTCGTAAACGGTTACGTCGATGCAAGCTTTGACACTGATCCAGATGACTCTAAGAGTACAAGCCATTTTTGAAATGAGCACCATAATATAGATGATCATGACGCATGACAACTGTGCTAGAGTGCCTTTCTGTGTACTAGATCATCATATTAGTAGTTAGTATGGCAATCAGACATATATGTGACACATTAATGGTTGAAGACCTTGACGGCCTCTTGTTCTTTCATCTAGTTCTTTTGCCTAGCGCAAAAGAATCTGCATTTCTATCTGTACTTTAAAAAAAAGAATCTAAGGTTTTATGTTTTATTTTCTTCCACCAGCTTTTCATCCATCCTTGTTGCATATGATAATCAATCATCTTAATTTACTTATCTTATTTCCCACATTTTTTTTCTTATCTTATAAATCAATTTCATTTTAATTTACTTACCAAAAGTCTCATCGAACTATATGTAAATCATGGGCAGGATTTGATAGACATTTATTTACATAATCACACTAATATGCGCAGGTAATCACTAGTTAACATACTACTAGAATATATTTATATTTTGTTACAACGCATGAACATTGTCCTAATAAGCTTAAACAAATGATTTCGTTGGAGTACTAGTTTGAATTTGGATCTGATGAGGAGCGAACATCGAAATGAGGGTCCGTCCGTTGTTGGCCCGATCTTCACGACACAAATCACCATTGCAGCAAGAACTAGTCGCGGGTTTACTAAGACGTTCACAAATCCCTCGAAAACAACACGTCAACCCCTCGATCTGAAGGAATAACGTGGACAAATCGTGTAGGCTCAGCTTGTAATCTCCTACGCGTTGCGTCGCAAGAACTCACACGCTAGTAGAGATTTTTAACAAGAATTCTCTAAACTCAATAATGGCCGACGGCTGAAACACATAACGATGTCTAATTCAACTTAACCTAACCTAAAACTATTACATGACCATACCATTGGCTATTTATATTAGTATAGCTGTCGTTTGACCAACACGCTGGTTGCACCCCTAACTCAAAGAAAAACAAATTTGACTTGCCTACACATAACAACCGACTTGAATTTAATTGAGATAAAAGCAACTACGACTACTAAACTTTGGATGGTGCGTCCTCATACAATCTGCAGGTGGATCTCACCCGGTTCCCTTCAAAGATAGCAGGTCTCTGATCCCTGGAGACATCCATGAGTACGCCAGCTTCTCCGGTGGCCGTGCCTGATGAAAATAGTACTCCCTCTGTCCCAAAATAAGTGTCTTAATACTTATTTTGGGACGGAGGGAGTATTTGATCATGACATCTCACTCATGTAGATACCTCCTCTTAATTTTCATTGGCTCAACTGATGAAAATAGATCAAACGTGCTAGTGTATGGGGTCTTTCCTTGCATGCACATCTCCTCAGGTAATGCATACACGTTCAACACAATGTTTTTCTTTTTCTCACTTGAGTGCATCTCAATCAATTCCATACAATGCGTGCATGTAACTTCTATAATGAAAACCTCATCGACAACATGAACAACTACTAAATTAATGGTGCCAGTTATTGACTTGGTCATACCAGGATCAACGGCAAACATTTGTGGGATGTATCCGGTGCTACCGGTGCACGGGTCCCCCGTTGCATACTGAAAAATGTTAGAAAAAATACGGAAACAATTTAGTGCATTGACACAACTGTATGTTGTCACTAAAACTCAAATCAAAATTCAAAGGAAAAGTATTAAAATTGCCCGACTGATTTTAACACGGCGTAAGTCGTCTCCAACGCGCGCCACACGTCCGTGTGCGGGCCCAAGCACCGCTTTTGCCTCTCTCAGCCTTATCCCCTCACGGAGAGACGACGTCCACTCATCCCCTACCTCTTGTACACGGGCACACAACATTTCTCTGCGTCTGCCATGGGGAGTTGTGACCCCTCCGACCACCATGCACAACAGCAAGGAGGAGAATCATGGGAGGGGGGTGCTGGGACACTGCATTAGGGGGCGTTCGCTGCCTGCACGCCACCACTGCGGTACTGCAAACTGACGGATGCAGCAGCACCATTGCTGCAAGCAGGAGCAACATAAGCTCACTGCCGGTGCTACAACGCAACACGATGGAGGAGGCCGAAGGCGACCCCACTTGATGTACTGCTACAACGCAACACACATGGGGAGGCAGGTGTCACTCGCCGGCGGTGCTGCAATTGAGAAGGCGCGGTTGCCCACGACGCGACAAGTCGAGTACGGCAGCGCTGCATTGGAGCAGACACTGCGGCGGCGGCGCGACAAGTCGAGGACGAGGGCGCTGCAACGGAGCGAGCTCTGCTGCCGGCGACGCTGCTCCATGGGCGTGACAACTCAAGGCGGCTACACTGCATTGAAGCGCCGACCGTGTTGTCACCGGCACTTCGCTGGCAGCGCTGCTCCCAGGGCGCGATGAGTCAAGGCAAACGAAGCTGCATTGTAGTGTCGGCTGTGTTGTGGACGGCACTTTGCCGGCCGCGCTTCTCCGAGGGCGCAACGCCAAGGCAGCGATGCTGCAATGAAGCGTCGACCATGTCGTGGTCTGCACTTCGCCGCCGAGAAGGGAGATGTTGCAGGGGCGCGGCGAGTCGAGGCGGCGACACTGCATTGAAGCGTCGACCATGTTGTGGCTGGCGCGGCTCCGACAGTACGTGCAGCGAGGCGGACCATGGACAGCGACAGAGCTGCGTTGGAGCATACGATGCTACGACGGCACTGCTGCCATGGCAGACTGGTGGAGCTGCATTGCAACAGGAAGAGGCGACGAGTCGCTACCATGGCCGGTGGCTGAGCTGCGTTGCAGCACGCGAGGCCACGATGGTGTAGTCATTGGTTGTTGAAAGCTGATGTGCAAGGCTTATTTGGAACTTTGAGTTGATGTTGCCATGTGCGTAACCGGAGATGCGGTCTTGCGTGCGGGAGTAGGACGCGAGCTAGGATGTGCTGATCGAGGAAAACGGATGGGAGGCCTGTAAATGGTGCGATCTGACGGCTGCAAGGGCAGTTTAAAACTGGCTCAAATCATCCTGTTTATTTGTAGCGCCCGCCAAATTCAAAATATTGCTCGAGATACAAAATTGACAAATTTGACAGTGAATAGTATGTAACAAAAGTTGGGCTTCATTTTTGACCCATTAGCACACTGATGTCAAATTTGCCATTTTTGTATTTTTAACAATGTTTTGAATTTTGATTTGAATTTTTTGACAACATACATGTGTCAATGCACTATTTTTTAGATTTTTTTTAAACATTTTAAAATGTGCACCAGGGTACGATGCACCGGTAGCACCAATTGCCCCGGTGCACCAAATACGTCCCAAGTCCCAACAATTGCAGCATAGATGTATAGATCGACAGTAGTACAGTACCATAGATAGTTTATAGAAGTATTATAATTATCTAGAAGTATACAAGTTAGGGTTGACACATTGGTTCCCCTTGCTTGGATTCATCGAGCCAAACCTTCTCAGAACAACGGCACAACGTCTTTTCATTCACTCCTTCCGGAGGGCAGAAGTCACCTCCTCCTCAGATTCGTAACATTCATCGTCCGGGTCCGAGTCAGGGCTCACGTACTCCTCCCGGAACTCCTTGTAGCCCTTTATGATCAAATCGATGCGGATCTTGTCCACCATGTTGAACGTGACATGTCTTATATTTTTAATCTTATCTTCTCTAACCTTGTATAGCTAACTCCTAGAGATATGATAGGATTAGTTACCTTGTCACGCAAGACATCCTATGTATATAATGTAACCTACTCCATGGAATACAATGAGTTGCACCAAATATTCTTTCTACATGGTATTAGTTTTACGGCAATCCTCTGTCACTTCCGCACCTCCAAGCCGCCGCATCTAGCCCTAGACGCCGCCGCGCCAACTCCTCCTGCCGCCGCCGTCGCTACCCCTCCATAGCCACCGCCGCCGCTTCCTTCCCATCCATCTAGCCGCCGCCGCCGACGCCACTTCTCCCGTAGCCGACGCCGCCGCCGCTTCTCCTCTTAAACCTGCCACCACTACCTCCCTCCCGAAACCCTAAGAACCGCCGCCACTCCTCACTTCCTCCCGTCGCCGCTGCCGCCCTCCTCTCCTCACCCAAAACCCTAACCACCCGCTGTCCACATGGCCAAGGCCGCTGCATCCGACGCCGGCTCCTTCTCCGGTGCCATGTTCACCTCCGATCGCCTCAACGAGATCCACATCAAGGACCATGTCCCCGTCATCCTCGACCTCGACTCGCCATCCTACAACGCATGGCGCACGTACTTCGCGTTGTTGTTCCGCTCTTACCGTCTCATCGAGCATGTTGACGGGAGCGTTGACTACCGCGACATGAAGGACGACGATGAGTGGCTCGCCATGGACGCCTGCATCGTCAAGTGGCTCTTCCTCACCATCTCCGGCAGCCTCTTCAATATGGTGAACGTACGCGATCCGTCCGCGTATGCTATGTGGACGCGCCTGTGTGATCTCTTCCTCGATAACCAACTGCAGCGCCGCGTCTTTCTTCAAGGGGAGTTCTTCACTATGCAGCAAAATGATCTTTCGATCGACGAGTACTGCACGCGGCTGAAGGTTCTCGCCGATGAGCTACGTGATGTCGGCATGACCATCGATGACTCGGTCCTCCTCACCAACCTCCTCCGCGGCCTCCACCCCGACCTTGGCCAGTCCGCCGCCAACCTCTCGCTCATCACACCGACGTACGCGAAGGCGGTTACCTACCTTCGCATGGAGGAAAAGCGTCTCCGTCACACTGCTCGGCAGGCGACCCACGCCGTTCTTCACGTCAGCCTCGCCGCCGGCCACGGCTCTACTTCAACCCAGCCGGGGCCGCACACTCCCGCTCCTGCCTCGCCACCCGCGCCTGCGCCCTCCAACGGCCGCAAGCAGAAGGGTCACGGGGGCCGAGGCCGCAACTCCAGCACGACGCCGCGCCCTCCTGCGCCCGCGGTGGTTGCACCTCCTCCGCCTTGGCTCTCGGGGTATAACCCTTGGACGGGAGTAGTGCATGCCTACTCCATGCCCGTCCCCCGCCCACCAGCTCCGAGCATCCTCGGGCCACGGCCGAGCACCCCTCAGGCGCTGCTGACTGCACCGGTCCCTGCCGCATATGGCGCTGCCACGGCCTACGGTGGCTCGTCGGCTTATGGTGGCCCCTCTGCATACGGCGGCGCGCCAGGCTCGGTTGCATATGGCGGCGCCCCTCCGATCTACGATCCGGTGCTTCTCTCCGTCCTTCATGCTGCCCCCTCCCCGAGCGCCTACAACGGAGGTGGCGATTGGTACATGGACACCGGTGCCGCCGCCCACATGGCCTCCAACCCTGGTATCTTATCCCGTTCCACTCCCTACCCTTTCTCCTCCCGTATCATGGTTGGCGATGGCAGCTCTCTTCCCATCACCCATCATGGTTCATCCTCTCTTCCGTTACCCTCTTCTTCTTTAACTCTCAATAATGTGCTCGTTTCACCATCCTTAATTAAAAATCTTTGTTCTGTTCGCACTCTTACTCGTGAAAATCTTGTCACTGTTGAGTTTAACGCTCTCGGTTTTTCTATTAAGGATGCTCGCTCCCGGAGGGTTCTGTACCGATGTGACTCTCCCGATGATCTCTACCCATGCGGCGCTTCTACTCGCAGTGGCCCGGTTGCTCTTCATGCCGACGTCTCGCTTTGGCACGCTCGTCTCGGTCATCCCGGCGCCGACGCTCTTCATAAAATTTTGAGCACTTTTTCTTTTTCATGTAATAAATCAGCAGCTCACACTTGTCATGCTTGCTGCATAGGCAAACACGTTCGTCTACCGTTTTCGTCATCTTCATCGATTGCAACTTTTCCCTTTGATGTTATTCATTGTGATGTTTGGACATCCCCCGTGCCTAGCAATTCGGGTTTATCATATTACCTTGTGATTTTAGATGATTTTTCACACTTCACTTGGACTTTTCCGTTACGCCGCAAATCCGATGTTGCCTCCACCTTCACTCATTTTATGCCTATGTCACCACCCACTTTCATCGCACCATTGCTCATCTTCAAACCGATAACGGAAAAGAATTTGATAATCTCGCCATTCGCCATCTTCTATCCACGCATGGCACCATTTTTCGCTTAACTTGTCCATACACATCCCAACAAAACGGCCGTGCCGAACGTGTTCTCCGCACCCTCAATGAGAGTGTCCGCGCCTTGCTCTTTCATGCACACATGCCACCTCGTTTTTGGCCCGATGCACTCGCCACTGCCACTCTCCTTCTCAACCTCCGGCCGTGTAAACCACGCTGGAGCTATACCCCTCATCATCTTCTGTTCGGGTCTCCTCCATCATACGATGATATTCACGTTTTTGGTTGTTTGTGTTATCCCAACATCACCGCTACGGCACCACACAAGCTCGCACCACGCTCTCTCGCTTGTGTCTTTCTTGGCTATCAACCCAACACCAAAGGCTTTCGCTGCTACGACCCGGACTCTCGTCGAGTATTCGTCTCACGGCATGTTTACTTTGATGAAGCTGTTTTTCCCTTTGAGCAGGTTTCATCGACAGCAGCTCCCGTGGACACTCCCACTCGGCGGTCTCGGGGAGCTCTTGCGCTCCCATCGCCGCGCCCGCCCTTATCTTTGGCGGGCCCCTCAGGCCTCTCGGCGGGATCTCCCTCGCCGTCTCAGGAGGAGCCGGTTTTGCCTCGGTCGGCGCTCCCCATGCGTACCGCGGCCTCCCCGCCCACTGCGGTCACTCCTCCAGCCGCGGCTCCATCCGCGGCCTCCTCGCCGTCGTCTTCGCGGTCACCCACGGCCTCGTCCGCTGCTCCGTCACCGCTGCTGGTATAGCCACCTGCGGCTTCGCCGGTGGCCCCATTGTCGTCACTGACGCTGCCACCTGTGGCCTTGCCCGCAGCATCGTCATCGCCACCTGCGGCCTCGTCGTCCTCGTCACCCGCCGTCTCGGCCGGGGTCACGCCGTCATCCTCGGCGGTCCCATCTCCGGCTTTGCCTGCCGCCTCGTCACCGGATGTTCCCATCGCCTCACCTTCTCCCGAGGTTGTGGCTCCGCCTCGACGGCGGCCTCGCCTACCACCCCCGCAGCGCTCATCATTCCATGGTGACACGCGCCAAGGACAGGATCCGTCAGCCGAACCCTTGCTATCACAACCTCAGTGTCACGGTCGTCTCCCCCGTGCCGCGCTCGGTGCGCTCTGTGTTGAGCGACCCGCATTGGCTTGCCGCCATGCGCTCTGAGTATGATGCCCTCGTCGCCAACCGGACCTGGACGCTGGTTCCCCGTCCCCCTGGTGCCAACATTATTACTGGCAAGTGGGTATTTCGGCACAAGTTTCTTCCAGATGGCTCTTTGGACAGGTACAAGGCCCGCTGGGTTGTTCGTGGCTTTGCGCAATGTGCCGGCGTTGATTTCTCGGAGACTTTTTCTCCGGTTGTCAAACCCGCAACGATTCGCGTCGTCCTTCAGCTCGCTGCATCTCATCATTGGCCAGTTCATCAGCTCGACATCGACAACGCATTTCTTTATGGTCATCTCCAGGAGCGTGTTCTATGTCAGCAGCCCACTGGTTTTGTTGATCCCACTCGGCCTGATGATGTTTGCTTGCTCTCACGGTCTCTCTATGGTCTGAAGCAGGCGCCTCGTGCTTGGTATCACCGCATTGCAGCATTTCTCACTGCCCTTGGGTTTCGCAGCACCACCTCGGACACGTCACTATTTGTGCTTCATCGAGCTGATCATGTCGCCATGCTTCTCTTGTATGTTGACGACATTGTCATCACCGCCTCTTCCGTGGACATACTTCGCGACATCATCGGTCGCCTTGGTTCTAAGTTTCGGCTGAAGGACTTGGGCGCCTTGCACTTCTTCCTCGGCATTAATGTGAGACGTGATGACTTCGGATTCTTTCTCCATCAAGGACAGTATGCTCTTGATATCCTGGATCGTGCTGGCATGACCGACTGCAAGCCTGCTTCCACTCCTGCTGAGGCCAAGCCGAAGCTTTCTGCCACTGCTGGGCAACCTTCTACCGATGCCGCTCTATACCGCAGTATTGTTGGTGCTCTTCAGTACCTCACGCTCACCAGACCAGACATTCAGTTTGCAGTCCAGCAGGTTTGCTTGCATATGCACTCGCCCCGTGATGTTCACTGGTCCTTGGTCAAGCGCATTCTTCGGTATATTCGTGGCACACCGACCTTCGGTCTTCGTCTTCGTGCTTCTACCTCCACCGAGCTGCTTGCTTACACTGATGCGGATTGGGCTGGCTGTCCCGACAATCGGTGGTCCACATCGGGATATTGTGTCTTCTTCGGTGACTCTCTCATATCTTGGTCCTCCAAGCGGCAGCCCACCGTCTCCCGCTCGAGTGTCGAGGCCGAGTACCGTGTTGTTGCCAATGTTGTTGCCGAGACATGTTGGCTCCGTCAGTTACTTGGTGAACTTCGGGTCTCCATCCCGAAAGCCACGGTGGTTTACTGTGATAATGTTTCGGCCACCTATCTCGCGGCCAACCCAGTGCAGCACAAGCGCACCAAGCATATCGAACTTGATGTTCACTTCGTCCGCGAGAAGGTACAGTTGGGTCAGCTTCGTGTTCTTCATGTACCGACCACCCAGCAGTTTGCCGACATTATGACCAAGGGGCTTCCAACCGCTGCATTCCAGGAATTTCGTTCCAGTCTTTGCATCGCTGACGCCGACGCTTCGA